>NW_024498906.1:14437420-14656502 GCF_017590055.1 Onychostruthus taczanowskii
TTTCCTCTGAAATCCACAGAAGGAAGAGTTTCAGAGACCTAACACAAACACTTACACACTAAAAATAAACATAATGCAAGTGTAAAAGAAGAATTGAGAAAAAGCCAGAATATTTGGAGATGGCAAGGAAGAGGTCAGAGCAACGAAGCTGAAATTCTGTATGGAAGTTTCACAAATAAAACACTGGTGTAGTGCTTGCAATGGATCTCAAAACATCCCCTCACAATATTCCCTTTAAATCAGCTGGTGTTCAGTCCTCTCTGTGATGAAGGATGGGGTAAATGAGTGTTTCTGCTTAGAAACTGGATTTGGTAAAATAATAACTGTAAGGAATTGAAAAAATATTAGTTTTATCCAACTGTCTTTTTGTTTGTTTAGGTGTGTTTTAGGGAAAGTTAAGCATATTTAGGAACACTGCAATTTTACAGTGCAGAGAGATCAATTTGAACTCACCTTTTCCCCTTTTTCCTCTCCTCTTACAGAGGAAATATTAGTAAAAGTGCTTTTTCCTAGGTAATTTTCTCACTTATAAAAATATTTAATACCTTCTGGAAAATTACAAGTATTTGTAGGAACAGGTGAAGTAATAAACCTTTACTTAAACAGTGGTTTTCTCCTTTTCCTGCTTTACAGCAGAAGTAATCAATTTCAAAAGGAAAGTGGCATTTCTCTTCCACAATATTTCTGTTTAAGCCCATAAAGAACACAATCATTTGGCAACTGCTTTTCTTTGAGTTTTTAGGTGTCTGGTTTTGCCACAGGTAACTCTGAGGAGGACCAGAACCTAAGGAAAACGAGAAGAGAAAATTAGCTTTGGTTGCATTATTGCTGATGCAGTGAATATTTGGCAAATTGCTGCATAGGACTTTTACTTTTTCCTCACCTGGATCAAGCCTTTGGGAAAATCCAAGGAAAAAATGGATATAATAATTGATTGAGGAGTGCTTGGGACCTCTGGGTATGGTGGCATGCTGGAGCTGCTTTCACTGGTATTTGGAGGCAGATCAGACATGGTTCAGTAGGATATGAGGAGCTGCATTCTCAGCAGGCTGACACCAATCCATCCCAAAAAACCTTGCTCCCTCCAGGACTGTGAAGGTGACTCTGAATTCCAAGAAGAGCCTGCCTTCCTGACAGAGACATTTGAGTAAAATTTTCATTTAGGTGCAATTATTCCAGCAAACAATATCACTTCATCCTTGGGAACGTGCTGGCAGCTAATAACACTACTGACAGTGTGGATTCTTCATGGATTATGCTCAGCAATACTGAAACTCTGCAAATCCACTCAGGAAATGTCTGGCTTTGCCTCTCGGGGTGTCTGGAGCTTTGATATGGAATGTTGGCCACAAACAGTGCCCTCATTTATTAGCTGCCTTTGGCATCTGGCAATTTGAAAAGATGAAGGAAGGGATTCACAGCAATATTTTGAGCAAATGCAGCTATTATTGGTACATGGAGACAGAAGGGTCGTGTGTTTGTTCTGGTGCCAGCCTTGAGAGGCTAATTACTGAGTGTTGCATGGCAATGGTGTTCTCAGGATTACTCCAGCACATTGAATTGTACCACACCTGCCCAGTGAGCAAAGGTGTCCCCTGGGCTGCTCAGCCAAAAAAGTGAAAATATGGATGAACTGAAATTCAGAATGCCTCCGAATCCAACTTTAATTTTTACAGAGCAGCTCTGGGGCCCCGCCTTTGTGTGTGTCTGTAAGGAATACATCAGGAGTTACAGCTGAACAAGATGCTGTTTGCTTCTGGGCATGTTTTTATTGTCCCAGAAAGATTTTCAGCTGATAAGTTGTTCGAGACTACGTTTTGTAGCCCTTATAAAAATCAGCTGGCTTAGTCACAGGAAATGGTAGATACTGCTGCAAATTTCCTGAGTTTCTTGGCATTTACTTGACTACCTGTTAGCATTTATCTGACTACCTGTTCTCCTTTTGTTCACTCGATTGGCTACAGCTGTGACATCGAATTCCTGAGCAGGAGAAAGGCACATCTGTTTTCTGAAAGATCAGTGAGAAGCATGACCTTGTGAAGTTTATTCTCTTCCCTGAAAGGACATCTAGCTGTCACCTGAGTTCTCAGAAAGCCAGGATGTCCACGCTGAGTCTTTGTCCTATATCTTGGATGTCCTGTATCCTGCACTTCTCTTGTGACACAGCACTCCCAAAGACAACACAATTCCTATGTTCTTCTGTGCCTCTTTTGGTACTCCCTATACAGACTGTGTGGCCTCCCTGAGAAAATGAATGTTTGGCATCTTCCAGCTTTGTTATTTCTAGCACTTCTCCCAGTATTGAATTTTTTAAACTGGGATTTTCATGGGATAAAGCCAGAGAAAGGAGAGAAAGGAGCACCTGGGGTGGCCTCTGCCATTGACTCACTGCCTTCCTCTGCTGCATCCCATCCACATGAGCAACTTGTGCCATGTCTTGGGGTGCTGATGTTTGTGCCATGTCTTGGGGTGCTGCATCTTTGCTCCTCCTGCTTTGAATTCCCCAGTGCCACTCAAATCCATTCAGCTGCTGTGACTGCCCCTGGCACTTGTCACTGAGAGCAAGATGTGACACACATTTCCCTCCCAGCAGCCTTCATTCAGGCCTGGGCAGGCATCTGCTCAACTTTTTCAAGGAAGTTCAAAATTAAGAGTAAGAGATGCACTTTGAAGTTAATGTGATGGTGCTTGGGTTTTTTGAAAGTGGGGTGCTGAGTGAAAATACAACCTCCTTCTGTGCAAGTTGCTGATATTTCAGGTAAGTCTTCATGGCAGGTTCTTGCTGGAATTCCTGCTGCATTTGGCCAACGATGGATGAGGCAGGAGACAGAATAAAGGATGAAAAAAAGCCTTAAATTATTTCTGTGATTGTACAGCTTTTGTTTGTTGAGGCATAGGTATTAGGGACTGTCAGCTGAACAAACTGTGTCAGTGCTCTAAAGTCACCTGCTTGGAGTTTGTTTTCCTTCCCAGTCTCCATAAAGATGCAGACAGATCTGTCTCTATTTTAGCACTTCCTTGGGGAATCAGACTGACCCTGCTAAACTAGAGCATCCCTTAGCCATGCTCTGCATTTACTGACACAGGTTTACTCAGGTTTTCTGTCTAGTTACACAAAAAATCTGCAGTTACAGCTGCTGGAGTTAGTAAGTGCTTCGTGGTGCCCAACCAACCTTCCATTATTAACATGCCCAAGTAAAATCTCATGGAAAGTTTTTACTGCACTTTTACTGCTGCCAACACAGCCTTGACTGATCCACTCAGCACAGCCAGGTGAGTTCATGTTCTGTACCTGTTTCCCAGTTTTCTGAGCCCTCTGCTGGGAGTTTGGCCTCTCCTAGGAGAGGATCTGCAGTCCCCAGCAGCCCCTCTCACTGTACCGCTGTAAGCAGCTGCTTTCAATGGATGCTCAGAGGGATTTGAACTGGCAGAGACCAGGAATCTGGCAGCTGACAAAACCCCATCCTCTGAGGTCACAGCTGACCAAACACACCTTCATCCTGGCTTGAGGATCAGCCACCCAGTCCCTACCCCATCCTCTGAGGTCACAGCTGACCAAACACACCTTCCTCCTGGAGACGCCCTGCTTGAGGATCAGCCACCCAGTCCCAGGCCTTCCACAGAGAAACTGTTTTCCCTCCTGCCAACAGGGTCTGGGCTTTATTTTTCTGCTGATCCTGCCATTGCTTGGCCGTGTGCTGGTGCCAGTGGCACGGGGTACCCAAGGCAGGCAGAGGTCACTGTCAGGGGGGGAGGCCCTGGCACAGCGTGCCCTGAGAAGCTTCCAGAATTCCTCAATCCTGGAAGTGTCCAAGGCCAGGTTGAACAGGGCTCTCAGAAACCACTTCCAGTGGAAGGCGTCCCTGCCCATGGCAGAGGGTTGGAAATAGATGATCTTTAAGTTCCCTTCCAACCCAAACCATTGAATGAATCTATAATTCTAAGCCCTAAAACGAATCTCCTGTGTTTAATTCCTGCCCTGTTGTGTAACACTGCAAAGTCAATTCCCTCCTTTTCTTTCACAGATTTCATAATCCCACAACCAGGGGGAGGCAGCTGTACTGCACATGCCAAGGTGAGCCAGCACCGAGTTACTTGTGGACAAAGTGCTTTTGTCACATCGCTTCCTTGTCACATGATTTGGCACTGGTGGATTTTCCTTCCCAGCAGAAGGTGGAAGCTGTTCAGCATCTGAAATGAAAGTGTTGTTTTGTTCTCAGCAGTGATTCATTCTGCAGTGAGAACTCCTCAGCAATCTGGTAAATTATTCTGTTTATCTACCAAGCAGAAGATGACGCATAAATAACTGTTCAAAGTAGATTGAAACCATGTCCCAATAACAGCGCAGGTTCACACTTTTTTTTTTCTGACAAATAAATAGTTTTGGCCTTTGGTAGGATTTTTTTTTCCTGTTGTGACTATACTTATATGTCCAGTTTAAACTTCTTAAAGTATTTATAATTTGTGCCGTATTTTAAAGCTTAATGACTTGCCATGTCTTGGCAGGGTACATTTATTACTACACACTGTATATCATATTCTTTTGTACCACAGATATATGTAAATACTCACTGTGTGCTTTTAGCTGGCAAAGGGATTTGCAGAGCCATGCAGAAGAAATCTATGTGTGATAAAGAGATCACACAAAACATATAAAGAGCATTTTTCCCTAGATGCCTGACCTGTAGCTGCCTCTTAAGTCTGTGCAGGTGGTTCTGACCACAGGACAGAAATTTTTTTACTCATTTCTCCACACCTTTCTCAAGCTCTCCATTTAAAACAGCAACAGATACAACAATTCAGTGGTTCACAGTTTGTTGCCACTTACTGTGTACTTTTATCATTGCCTTTGGATTTCCCTTTTTATTGTCCTGTGGCAAATAACACATTCCCACAGAAATCCAAGGACATATCACTTTCTTTACAGAACTGGAAACTCAGTGATTCCTATGCTTCTTCCAGTGGAAATGGCTTCTGTAACACAGATCCTGTTCTGTGGCTGGAATCAACAGAATAACAGACTGTACAAGAGCATGCAGAGATAGGACAGGGGGGAATGGGTTCTAAACCTACTGTCCTTCAAAGATGGGATATTAGAAAGAAATTCTTCCCTGTGAGGGTGCTGAGGCACTGGAACAGGTTGCCCAGAAAAGCTGTGGATGCCCCTGGATCCCTGGAAGTGCTCAAGATAAGGTTGGAGGGGGCTCTGAGCAAGCTGGGATTGTGGAAGGTGTCCCTGCCCATGGCAGGGTTTTGGAACCTTAAGGCCCCTTCCAACTCAAACCATTCTATGATTCTGTGAAATAACTAATCTCTTATTGCAGCCAGAGGCACAATTTAAAGATTTGTGGTCAGATGGGTTGAACTGAAAGAGGAAAGGCAGCCCTCTGTAGCTCACAGGATGACCTCTGGTAGAAGTGAAGGTTCACAGGTGGGAGAGGAGGGCAATGCAAGTCTTCCTTCATGTAGCTTTTCCTCTGCTGTGCACTTGAATCTACTGTCAGGAATACTCCTGAGTACACCCTCAGGAATGTTCCAGCCCATCTGTCCAGGATCTCTCTGGAAGGCATCCCATGGCCTAAAGAGGATTTGAGACCTGATGGATGTGGGCAATGTTTTAACTCTTCCAACTACTGCATTCACAGAGCTGGATGAGCTCACATGTTCCACCCTCCCATATTTATATACAATGACAAATTATTTACAACTGATCCTTAGAGATGAGGTAATTACTCTTTTTATAGTCCCAGTGTCTGTTGATAACCATCAGGTGAAGCTGTTGACTCTCTGCTCACATTGCTGCAGGGAATTTCCCCAGGCTAGGGGAACAAGCCAAGGACAGCCATAAGTGAGGTGTGGCATGTTTCTGTCCTTCCCCTCCTCTTTTTTTCCTCAGTTTTGACCAGCCAGAAGGTGAACAGAAACTTTTTTAATTAAAAGTGCACTACAGGTGTGCCTTTTTGAGGCACCTTGTTGTGTGCCTTTTTGAGGTATCTTGCTGTGTGATTGCATCACTCCTGAAAACTGCTTTTTCATTTCTGCTCCTTCAAAACTCCCCTGTCCTCCTCTTTCCCCCTTTCACCTGGGGTAGACAGAGTCCTTTCCCTCTTCAGCCAACAACAGTTTGGCTCAAAATACTTTGGAAAACTCTAAAACTGAATTCTTGAAAGGCTGGAGTGTGTCTGGTAAATTCAGCAACCAGCAAGGTTAACCTACTCATGGTGTCAAGAAACCAGGGTTTGGGTGGTAAATCTCAACAAAACCAGAAACCTCCTTGGTATTATTCTTTTATACACAGATTTTATTTACTTGAAGAAAGGAGGGAGAGCTTTGGGGTATTAAGGGAGTTTGGAGAGCTAACCACAATGAGTCAAATCTCAGGTTTCATGGGATGAGAGTGGATCCTTTCTGGAATCCTGCAAGAATATCTTTGGATGAATCACTTAGTGGAGAGAAAACCAGCCTAGGATAGAAAATATGTTTTTCCAGTGAGATAATGAACCTCTCAGTGCTCCTCCCTCCACCCCCTCTATTTCTGTACTGGCAGCGATAACAATAACTATTAATTTCAAGTGGCATGAGTTTGGGAAAGTGTTGCTTTCCAGTGCAATAATGCAGGAAATAAGCAAAACCACAAACCTGCCTGTGATACAGACAGCTAATGAGGCTCTTTTGTGACCCCATGGACACCTGCTGGGCTGTGTACTTTAGCCTGGAGATGTTTTGTCCTGCTTACCAGGAGATCTGCCTCTGCTGGGAGCTGCTCTGGTTCCCTGTCCCCAGGTGAGCCAAAGCTGCACATGCAGCAGCGAGGGCAGGGCTTTTACAAAACCACATTTGGGACAGGGGAAGGATGTTTGGAAGTGTCTGCACATCACAGTACAAAGAAAAGTGTTTATAACGTGACTGAGAGCTAAGACAGACCTTAGCACATCACCTGAACACACCAGTGGGGTGTGCTCTGTTTCTGGGATCTACCTTTTTGTGTTTGGAGGAGCTGGGCTGTGGCCAAGCCATAATTTTTTCCCAAACCTCTTCTCAGGCAGTGCAGTGCTGGTGCCTCCTTCATTCCTCACATTTACCTTACCCCAGTGCAGTTAGCCACAACATAATGGACAATGGGAAAAGCCCTCAACAATCCTGCTCTCAGGCTGGGCCATGAGGCACTTACAGCCAGGAACAAGGAGAAAAAAAATGTGCTGAAGCAAAAGCAAACACAGATCTGCAGTGATAAGATCAGAAACGGCAACGGAGATTTTTGTTCTCCTCAACTGAACGCAGGTTCTGACCTTTGTGCGTTAATTTTAGAGACTTGATTTCAACTTTCAGGTAGTGTTGCTTGTTTGGACAGCACCTGCAGTGTAAATTGGAGTCAGATTTATGAAAATACTTTCACTCAGCCGATAAATGCCACAGTTAAATAAGAAAACTATAAGGAAATGCATTTCAAGAGTACTTGAATTATTGCTTTTCTTTAAATATCCGGGGTGTGCACTTTTCCTTTACATTTGCACATGAATCTTTCCCCATAAATTTTCTTCACCTGCTGTTTGAGTAACTCACGTTAGAAGGCAGTTTTCCCCTGACTATTAACATTGCAAAGTGATGTGTGGATTGAGGATTGCTCAATGAAGGAGGGGCTCCTTCCTTGGCTTGTTTCCCCCTTCCCTTGCACCTCATCCACCAGGGTAATTTCCCCTTCCCTGTTACGTAGCAGAGCTGAACAGAAAGTTGTCACAGAATCAGAGAATCACCGGATGGTTTGAGTTGGAAGGGACCTTAAAAATCATCCAGTTCCAAACCCTGCCATGGGCAGGGACATCTTCCACTATCCCAAGTGGCTCTGAGAGCCTCGTCCAGCCTGGCCTTGGACACTTCCAGGGATGGGGCAGCCCCAGCTTCTCTGGGCAACCCCTGCCAGGACCCCACCACCCTCAAAATAAAGAAGATATTATTTTAAATATCTAATCTAACCTACCCTCCTCCAATTTGAAGCCATTCCCCCTTGCCCTGCCACCTCCTGCCTTCATAAATAGTCTCTTTCCATCTTTCTTGTAAGCTGAATTTTCAGCTAATTTTAGACTAATTCAGAATTTGTAGCCAGTTTTCACTTCTTGAGACTGAGTTCACAGCTCCTTTTGTGTCTTCAGCAGTAACTGGAAGACAAAGGCAGTAGCAATGCCAAGCAAGAGGGTTTAATAATTTGTGTCACAGTAGAGCAGGGGGGCAGACTGTGCTTTGTGCTGACATTCCTTTCCCCAAGCAGCTCACAGTGCAATAAGTGACAGTGGAAGAAATAAGCTCTATGCAAAATACCCAGCCACTGAGCTAAGAAATATTTATGGTTGTTTTTTTTGGTTTTTTGTTTGTTTTTTTTTTATGCCATGCACTAACACATCTCCCATGCAGCAATATATGTCACATCACAGAAAAGGAGATTACTTACCAACAGCCTGTGTGATTTATATTTCATATGTGCATATATTGATGTACTTTCTCTATCTGCAAGGACACATATGTCATGAGGACCTCAGCACTGAGGCTTTTTCATGTCAGTGACTTGTGCACCCAGCTCCCCTTGGGTTCCCCACAAAGGGGCACTTACCACCCTCCACACCCATTCTGTTTTGCACACTGGTGTCCATTCACCCTCAGAAATTTGCTGACACATGGTACAGAATGAGCAAGAAATATTCAGATTTTTAATCATTAATATATTAATAATATGTATTATTAATTAGGTATTACATAGATTATTATTGATGTATTATGTATATTATATACATATTATGTATTATATAGTATTAATTATACATAATAATGTATAACTCATTAAGGTTATTAATAATTTTAATCATCTCAGAGTACTCCACTTAGCAGTAGGTAACAATTTCTTCCTTTTTTTAGGAAATACATTTACAGTCCTAAAGCTTCTCTCTTTCTACATCTCTCCACAACTTACATTGCTTTCATAAAGGCAAATAAATAAAAATAAATAAATATATATATAAATATAAAAATATCCTCATGTTGTTCAACCACTTGCATTTATTTGGGATTTAAGCTTTCTTCAGGGAAATAGAAAGTTTTCCAAGTGCTTGAGATTTCCACACACCAGTTCTTCACCTCTTGTGGTACCAACTGCTCTGCTGCACTGATTCATCTGAAAGCTCTCCGTGCCAGATCTGGGCAGATTTTTAATCTTTAAGGAATGGTATCTGCACTCTTCAGGAATCTTTGTGGAAGTACTTCAGCCAGATATCCAACCACTGAATTTCTCTGTTACTAAAACAAGGGAAATCCACCTCAGCAAAACCCTTGGGGCTGATGAATAGTGAAATGTGGCTAAATCATGTTTCCAGAATGTTCTGCTAATCTCAAATGGCAGCTGCAGCAGAATTACAAATGTTAAGGTTGTTTCATAACCCTAAGGTACTGAAATCAAATGATTGCCAATGTCAACGCAATCTTATAGGACTTGAATGGATATTTTAAATTATATTTTAATATTGTTTTATTTCCTAATGATCATAGATCCTCTTGTTATCCTATGCACTCTACCCTTGAAATACAGAATCCCAAAATATCCTGATTTGAAAGGGACCCACAAGGATCAGAGTCCAACCCCTGGTGGCACAGACACCCCAACAATCTCCTGAGAATGTTGTCCAAACTCCTGGAGCTCTGGCAGCCTTGGGGCTGTGCCCATTCCATGGGCAGCCTCTTCAGTGCCCAGCCACCCTCTGGAGGAAGAATCTTCTCCTAAAATCCAACTCAAAGCTCTCCTGACACCACTTCATGCCATTCCCTGAAGCCCTGGCACCGTTCACAGGGAGCAGAGGTTGGTGCTGCCCCTCCACTGCTCACACACATTTCCTTTGCAGGGCTCACACAGGAACCTGAAGGATTGTTTTGTGGTGATTCATTTAAAGAACTGGTGTTTTAGAGAAGGATCGTTAGCTTAATTGCTTGCCATAAGATCCCTTTGTTTCTGGGTATATTCTGAGATAAATGTGCCAGTTGCTCATGTGTTTGTTTTGAAAGCAGGGACAGATCAGGCTGGTGGAGGAGAAAGTCTCCAATGCCAGAGTCTAGCCTAGAAAATTATTGAATTAATGTCCCTCAGGAGAGCAAAGCAGACCAGATTAAAGAGAGGAAAGAAAAGAGCATTCTAAGGAACTGAGACAAAGAAATAACAGCAGAGGACAAGTCTTAGTCATTGATCTCCTGCTGGAGCCTTTGAAGGAAGACAGTAACAGGGAAACAGAGCCTTCCATTATATTTAGTCCTGAAAAGAAACAAAACAAGATTATGGGTCCTATCCTCCTCCCATTAATGCTGGCAGGCCCCAGAAGAATAATTTGCATTCCAGCCAAGCCCTTGTTGTTTTCATATCTGACTTGCAAAAAGGTTTCTCAGAAATCAGCTGGAACAGGCACGGGGAGCTGAGCCCACCTGGCGCTCGGATTAACCCAGAAAGGTGCTTGATGTCTTTGAGCTGCCCCAGAGCAACATCACAGGAAAATTCAAAATCATCTTAGGCTGAAACATCTTTCATAAACTTATGTAGTGGCTGCAAGCAAGGCTGTTTAAACTCCTTGTACCCTGTTCACAAATGTCACCAAATTCCTCTTCCCACACCTGTCTTGTGTAGGGACATTTTTTGTGAGGCTTTGGGCACAAAAAAAAGGATTGTGATGCCATGCCTGGTATACTGAGCACTCATTACAGGTAATTAATGCTTTTTTTCTTCAAAGTGCACAAAGGTTGAAGCTGTTTTTCATTGTGAGACAAAAAAGCAGCTAGACTCATTCAATAACCCACATACTCACGGAATGAACTTTGTCACTGATTGTAATAATTGGCACTGACATTCTGTTGTGGTGCTGAGGACAGGCAGGGAGTGGGAGAGTCAGGCTGGGTGTTTTCAGGGATGGAAATTTCTGTAACTCTACATCCAGGCTGGATGGGGCTCTGAGCAGCCTCGTATTGGGAGGTGTCCTGCCCATGGCAGGGGGTTGGAAGGAGATGATCTTTAAGGTCCCTCCCAAAACAAATCATCCTGTGACTCTGTGTTGTGCACGCCTTCAGGGTAACGTGTGTTGTAATGGATACAATATTTATATTTGTATAATTGCATGAGTCACCTATTATCTCATTTTCATATTTGCTCACTGCTTTGAAGATATTCATCATATTGTCATTTACCTGATTCATACCTTCATTTATTTACTGGTTTTAATGATAAATACCAGGGTTTAAGGTGCTTGAGGATAAATCCCAGATTTTTGCTGGGATGATTCTACAGAAGATTCCTGTCTGGAAAAACAGGTTGCAACTGCCTTGATGCTAGAGAGCAAAATCTTAATTTTTTGGGAAAGAAAAACTGACCTAGTGGAAGAAAATTTGAACGAACTGCCTGTGTGTTCCTCTGCAGGCTGAGCTAGTCAGAATTCCAGTGTCAGCCCCTCTCCTGGAAGTTTAGCAGGGAGCAGCTCCATTGCCCTTGTGCTATTTGTGCAGAGGGATCCAACCCAGACCGGATTCCAAAGCTGTTCAAGCATGGAATATTTGGCTGCTGCACAGTTGGTTAACTCAAACACATAAAGTGAATTTTTGGAAGGAAATAATTTATTTAGTACAACAACCAATTAATGAGCAGTGAAAAAAAAAAAAAAAGCAAAAAGAGATTCCCCCACATACCCTTAGCACATTTTCTTTATGATGGCCTCATCTTCTAATTCTGGTCCTGAATCTTTTAGATCTTGCACCTGTCATTGAGACAATGAAAAATGTATGGTTGAAGCCTTTCTTTGCAAAAAAACCCCAAAAAACAGAGAACAGCATCCACAAATGCCTTCTCTGAAGGAAAAGAGGTAACACATTCTCCCAGTGACATCTGTGCTTCTGAAAAAGTGTGGGCCAGGGAGAGAGTTGATGCACTGAACCTCTGCTCTCCCACAGTGCTTAACTCTTAACTCCCTGCTTCTCCCCAGAACAGACCTGCTTTAGAGGGATGAGCTCTAAGCAGTGTCATTTTAGCCAATTTTTGTCTCTTGGGGCCCAGGAGCAGTCCATAGCTCCTACTTTGTGATATTTGTGTTGAGGGTGAGATTTTTGGCACCTCCTTTTCTTTTTCACTTCCCATTTCTGTTAAAAAAAAACCCTTTTGTTTTGTTTTGTTTTTTGTTTTGTTTTTAAACCTCAACAATTTGAAAAAGGTGGTGGAAATCTGGAATCCTGATCCTGGCTGTGGTGATATTTTTTGCATTGTGTTGAAGCAAAAGTAATGATTTACTATGAAATAAGGCAGCCTAAGATGGAGCAAGGTTTTCTTGCACAGTCATTACCTAAAGCATATCAAAGAAAATGATCAACACAGAGGAGTCAGTGGCAAAAAAAAAAAAAAAAGAAGAAAAAAAAAAAAAGCTCCATTGAAAGGTCTTTAACTATTTTTTTTCCCCCTGAGAGAACAGACTATTGAAAAATAAAACCTGTTTACATGAAAAGAAAATCTCCCTGAGAAGTAGACTATAATTCCAGTTTTCACTGGAATTATAATGGAAAACTTCTCACAACACTTCTTCCCAAAATACTGTCAAATAAGTTTTACTTTGCCTTTACAATTGTATATTTTGGATAACATTGCCATTTCACAGAGTTGGGAAATCAAAGTGTTTAAATTCAGATAAGAGTCAAGACTATTCAGCCTTAATGCAACCAAAACTTTCCTTCAGACTGAAAATCCTTTTTTCACAGCACCTTGCAGCTCTTTGGAGAGTGGTGACATTTTGAGTCTTGAGGTTAAGGTTCAGAGTCTTGAACCAGTACAGTGATTCCTGTGGCTCTCACACCTACTGCTACTTTTATTATTGCTAAGCCCAAATAATTTTCAAAATTTTGTGGCTCACTTCTGTGGACTAAGGCTGGGAAGGGGAAGAAGTGATTTATAAAATACCCTCAAAAACATCCTGAAACATCTGTGGCAAAAAGGTGCTCATTGGATTAATTCTTTGTTCCAATATCTACAGGTGAAACAAAATTATTGATCACAAGAGTGGATACAGAGCATCAGAGTTGTGATTATTGAAGTTATACTCCTACTGTTGGCAACAATCCCTGGCTCAGTGCTCTTGAATTCTACCCTGCAGCCCATAGGTAATTTCTTTATTTTCACCTGTGGTCTGTGATTAATGTGGGTATTTGTTCTCTGGCAGTGGGGTATTTTAATGTGTTCCTGCAGCAGATGTTGTGTTGGGGATGCTGCTTCGTGGAGAGCTGGAATTTCTTCTCTGCAGAAATTATCTCTTCATTTTCCTGCCCAGAATTATGGGGACTGTACAGATTTATTCCCTGGTAGAGCAAATGCACAGCACAGAAGAAAGAAGTAAAGAAATGCAGCCACAGGAACAGCATGGTGTCATTAGCATAGATGAAGATTATCAGGGTTTTTTTCTCCTGTCTGAGCTGTGTCTGTGCAGTAGAGCAAATGCACAGCACAGAAGAAAGAAGTAAAGAAATGCAGCCACAGGAACAGCATGGTGTCATTAGCATAGATAAAGATTATCAGGGTTTTTGGATTCTGCCTCTGGAGCTGCCTTGGCTGCTCCTGTCTGAGCTGTGTCTGTGCAGCGCTGCTGGGTGAGGCAGCAGCATCCTCTGATGGTGCTGTGCTTTTGGTTTGTGCCCTGCCCAAATGCAGAACTTCCTTCCCCCCCTTCCAAACTCTTCTCCTGCACAGAAATTCTCCCTGTTTTTCCTATCCTTATTTGCAGGGCATTTTGACAAATCCATGTTTTGGAAGCCTCAGGGATTCCAAGCTAAGCTGATTTGTTTCTGCTGCATCTCTGGTTCTTTATCTGTGCTGTTTGTTCTGGTGTTTTGTACTTGATTCCTCTTCCATTTGCTCTTTTCAGGACATTCCAATGCAAGGCTGGGAAGGAAAATGTGGGTTTCATTTAGGCAGAGCTAGTCAGAGCCCACTCATCACCTTTGTGGCTCAGCCTTGTCAGTCCTCCACAAAAGAATTCTGCTTTGCCAACTGCAAACAGCAATAGTTTATAATGCATTAAAAAAATATCTCATCATGAACTCCAAATTCCTCAGAAATCTAGGAGGCAAATAGAGCTACCTTTATCTCTTGTTTCTTTTCTTTTAATTTCCCTAATTTTTTTTTTTTTTTTTTCAAGAAAAAACCATGACTTTCCTCAGCCTGGTTGGGCTGAGCTTTGGATCTTGCTTTAAGAAGGTTTTCAGTGTGGCTGATGTGGGAGAAGGGACACTACTGGAACATGTTGTGTTGTTAAATTGCCAAGGCAATTTATACTCTTTGAATACCCAGTGCCTATACCATTAATCTCCTTAAATCTGATTAAATTTTAATGCTTCTCAGAAATATTTTTTTAACCCTGTAACATTTTAAACCCTCATCACCTGTAAGTTTTGAGTGCACATTTAAAGCCAAACACTTTGAATGTTTTGGGGCTTTTGGGATTCATTATATCTGTGCTGTTTGAGATCACACCAAATTAGAAATGCAAAAATCAGTTGAAAATAAGAGAGTTGTTGGAAATAACCACACACATTCTCTCTGGCACTGAAATTACAAAAGGTAGGTTTTCTGGAAGCAGTTTTAAACATGGGAGAATCTCATGATTTATGATTGATGAGACAGTAAACATAAAAGAAAAACCTACAGTTCTAAATTCATATGCAATAGGCTGATACAGAAACAAACCCAGCCCTCTGAAATCACAATCACACACTAAGGAACTGAAGAGAAAATTCAGTGGTGGGGCACTTCTTACACAAATGTAGCTGTAAATAATGCAGAATGGCAGCTGGAAATGTCACTGACCCACAGCTAGTATTAAAATTATAACATCAATAATAATAATAATGATAATAATAATGAAAATAAAGAAAATTACAACAACAACAATGACAGTAATAATAATCTTGAGTGATTGCAGGAGGGTTTGAATGTCTGAAATCCATACTGTGACCACACTTTGACAGTGCAGGCACATCCTGCTTCTAAGGCTGTTTCCTTCACCAGCATTTCCTTATGGGAGCAGGTTGGCTACAGAGCCCTGCTTGTGTTATTCTAACACAAATAATACATTTTTGGGTTTGTTTATAATAATAAAACACATTTTGATTTTTATTAATGACAGGCATGTGAACTTGCAGACATTTTTACACAGATGGGAAGTACAGTTCTTACCTAAAAACTCCATTTTTCCTTCACTTCTAACACCCACAGACCAATGCACATCCTCACTGACAGTACTGACGTTTTTGGAAGTTCTTGGACATGTAAGCTTGGTACTACAGCAGGAGAAAAAAAGGTAAAACAGTATTATCCTCTTCCTCTAAATTGTGATTTCCACAAGAAATTCCATTTCTGGCTTTCAAAATGACAAGTGAGAGTCTGGAAGTGCTTGGGGATGGCTGTCAGGAGGGAAAATTAGAAAACTGAGTGCCTCAAAATGGGTTGTTTATTTTTCAGCTGTCACTAGCATTTCTCCCCAACATTTGCTGCTTCTAATTCAAATTGGCTGACGGGCTTGGAAGCCCACAAGAATTTTGTTTTTCTCCACATTGTATTATTTGATTTAATAAAAGATTCTGCCTTCACCAATTCAGCTGCCCTCTGTATTTCTTTTAGCTTCATCATTCTTTTTTTGTTTGTGTTAAGAAGTTAAACCCTTGGTAAACACAGGCTTTTAACGAGGTGGTTTTAAGCAGATGGAAATTAGTATCTAAAGAGAGGTTTTTTTTCAAAGTCCTGAGTCTTTTATCACCCCAAAGGAATGACAAGGTTTTTTGCAGGTGAATTACACGTCATTTCATCTTGCTATTTCCTTGTGTATCTTCACCTTCCAGGTGAAACTGAGTTTCTTCAGCATCTTTCAAAAATAACTGTAAGAATTAAGTGATCATTTCAATCTTGAGTTTAAAGGTTGGTGAGATGAGTCACAAGGAACTTAAAATATTTGAGAAGGGTCACCAGTTTCATACTGGAAAGTCTCTTACCTGTAAGGCATGTGGCAAAACTTGTTCTGTGTTTACCAGAAAGCAACTTTTACTGTAAAGTACATGACAAGCTGAATTAAAAGTTGGTTTGGTTTGGGAGCATTATCAAGGTGATAGAAGAGAACCTGTGGAATTGAGGCTGCCTAACAGAGGATCTTATCTGAACCTCAGCCCTGGTGACAGGCTCTAATGCAACATCCAGCCCCTCTGCTGTACCTATTTCCTGAAAAAGAAAAAAAAAAAAAAAGAAAAAAAAAGAAAAAAAAGAGAGTTTTGGTGGATTTTTTTAATGCAATACGTCATTTGCTGTATTTTAATAAAAATGGGTTTACGCTGCTAAATCAGAACTTGGTTTCTTCTTTTGCTTCATCAGAGACATCACCCAAGTTAAGTGTCACTAAAAACCAGTGGTGCTTCTAAGATACTAAGAATTTGACTTCATAGGCTTTGCAGCCAAGTTTCCAGGGACGTCATTTCAGAGAAAATCCTGGTTAAGAAAGCAGGGAGCGGCATTTCCCACCCTGTACTCCACAGTTTGCAAGCTCATTAAAGGTTATTTGCACGTGAGTAGGACCTGCAGAGGTCAGGGGAGGGGCTGAGGGTCAAAAACGACCCTGGTGTGTGGAATTGTACCACCACAGTCCCCATGGTGGTATAATCTTATCTAATTAGAGATAAGAATCTGTAATTATTATACCATGAGCAAGAATTAAGAGACTGGGTTTGGTCTTATGGAAGTCCAAGAGAGAGAAGTCTGACACTGACCTCCTAAGTAGAAGGAAAATGTGATTTACAATTATTTATGCAAACAGAAATAGCTTGTATCTAATCTTTAAGAATTCCAGTTAGATCTGTAAACAAGAGATTGCTAAGAAAAGATCTGACTGAGCCGGGAGTTTCTACATCAAACAAGGCACAAAGTTGAAATTGCTGCCTCACACCAGGGAACAATACCCTTAAATCCATTTCAAGGAATATTTTTGTCTTACTTCCCTGTCACAGTAAAACCAAAATGAAACCAATTTTAGAAAACAGCTGCTGAAGCAAAATCTGGAATTTATGCAGTTATAGATGTGCCAAGTCTTGCAGGTCTATAAAAAACCTGAAAAAGAATTAGGTAAATAATGGTCTTCCCTCTTGAGGCCTTGCTCTGCCCCACTCCACCCCATCCCACCCTACTCAGGACAGCATTCCTCTCACAGAGTGTGGCTGGAAAAAAATATCACTGCAAATGATTTCATGAAGACTTTCAGCAGTATAAACCTCAGGCAGGGTAGGGTATTACAAACATGACAAAATGTAAATGCTTAAGTCATTGATGAGCCCCAGGCACACAGAGGCAGCTTTGACATCACTGAGTCAAAGCTGTGACCCAGATTTGGTGACCAGCAGGGACTGTCCATGCCTGTAGCTAGGAGGAGTTTACCTGCTAAAGAAAATGGGGATGAACTCACCTAAATGGGGATAAAGTCAGTTAAAAATGACAAGGCTGGTCATCCAGTGTTTTGCACCTGCTTCAAAGGAGTGAAATAATGAAGATTTACAACCACTCCAGTCTCTGCAGTATTGCAGAAGCAATGACTGGCATCTGTCTGGTGCATTTCTGGCAATTTGTTGTTCTAACACAGTAAACATGCAAGTTAGATCTGAATATTTAAACATTTCCTCACAAATAATTAATAATACAGGAAAATATGGAGGGGAATCTATGGATCTATGGATTAGGGCAAAACTTGTGGACCCAAGGTTTCTTTTCTTGGTTTAATTAAAAAGAAACTTTTTGTATTAATTGATCAATTAATATTATTACTTTGTGTTTATTAATTTTTTATGTATACATTATTTATTATTAATTTATTCATTTATTACTTTGTGTTTTATAGCTTTACCAGAATATTTTTGCTTGTTACTTTCTTAAAGCATCTTTTTTACTCCTGTGAAGTGTCCCATTGCCATGAAGCCATGCATTGCCCAGACCCAAGGCTGTTAAAATATTTTACTTATCGAATACCCTGAACTAAAGGGTTTTCAGATGTGTTGCACTGCTCACTAATTGCCTCACCTTTGGATCACACTCAGACCTCGCTCCGTTAAGGAAAAGCAAGCATGCCTGAACAGCAAACGCTGGGATTTATTACAGAGCAGGTCAGGTGTGAGATTTTCGTTGCGTTGGCTGCAGTCCCGACGCGCAGAGGCTGGGAGGTGACACCTGCAGCCTCGCCCCTCTTTAAATTCCCAAAGTGTTCCGTTCAAAATGCCACTCTCAGCACGGGGCCAGCCCTGCGAGGAGGGGGACACTCAGCATGGGCACTCAGAATTACCTCTGGCATTTCGTCCTCTCTGTTCTCTTCTGTAAGTAAAAAATTAATGTGAGTATTTATTGTCGCTATGCATTTGGAGGATGTCGTTGAGAAACATTCAAAATGATAATCAGGGAAGGGGGGGCTGCTAGAAATAAATATAAATCAAATAGCATGCAATATTTACAGGTTTGTTGTGGTTTGTTTTTATTTTTTTGTTTGTTGGTTTTTTGGGGTGTTTTTTTTAGATTGAATGTTTGGATTTCAGCAGATATTTTAGTAGGGGCATAAAGCTCTAAGCAGGTAAAAGAATGAGAGCAAAGTATTCAGAAAACTCATCTAAAAGATCGAACATGCAGTGTCTGACCAGATTTTTTGACTTTTTTTTACCCCTAAGCTTAGTTATGAATGATGCATTTTGCCAATTTTTCTCCTCTGAAAGACTTTTTAGGAAAAAACACATAAAAAAAAGCATGGATTAGGTCTTATTAACTGTGCTGTGCTCTCAATGCGCTGCAAGAGATATTTTTTAAAAAAAGATATCAGTCTGTAGGAAGAATTTTGAAAAATATGAATTGTAAAATTACAAGTATCTATACAGACATTATATGAAAATACCACCTTGATTTTACAGGTGAAGAGAGTCAAAAGCAGTTAATTAATGTGGTCCTTAAGAATTTGATAGAGCTGCTCCAGTACACCCTGTCTGAGAATCCTCTAAATTTCATTCAGCCAAACCCAAAGATCCAGGATAACAATTAAGTGCTGCTAAGGAGTAAAATTGCAATAAGGCACAAGGATATGTCTGAGATTTTAACAGGAACAAAGCCACTCTTCAAAATCAAAGCTGAATTACCAGATCAAGTAAATTAAATAAGCCCAAATTAGCCTGACTATTTAATCACAATGGAACAAGGGTTGGATTTTCCTTTTAAAGAAACTTTGAGAGTGTTAGAAATGTTGTCACCTTCACACTTGGGAACAACAGGATTTACTATTTATTTGTAATTAGAAATAGAGGTAAACACAGGAAGGCAGTGAATTTGCACCCAGGATTAATATGATTTAGAACATCAACAGAAAGATATTCTCAGAAAAATTGTTCTCTCCTGCCTGACAGAAAGTAATCAGGAAAGAAATAAATACCTTGCAAAGTAAAGAAATTGAAGCAACAAAATATGCACAAACAGGTAAGGAGCAAATTGTGCTGAAAAACTCATTCTGCTAATTTTTAATTTTCCTGTTAATTGTCTAGAAATTTTATTTCGAGCAATCATAGGATCATAGAATCATTTAGGATGGCAAAGACCTTTAGGATTGAGTCCAACCTTAAACCTAACACTGATGAGTCCACCACTAAACCCTTTCCCTACTGTAAATAAAATAATATTTATGAGAAGAAAAGTGCATAGAAAATTGAAAAAAAAAAAAGTAGACTAGGAATAGAAACGTAATATAAATCTCTAAATTTATACAGAAAAAAAGTATTACCAGGAAATTGGTAAGATCTCAAATTTATGCAAATGGAAAAAGGAAGTAACAGAGATTTCATTGTAGCTGAGTAATAGCAAAGCATATGAAAGTAGAAATGAGGAAGGAAAGGAATAACAATGAAGATGAGAACGTTGAGCGAATTTTTCACACAAGAACACAGTTACACTTGATAACTATTAAAGTACTTCACAGAATTACACGGCAACCATCCATAATCCGCATTTCTGAAATTCTGGCAGGTACCCTAATGGCATTAGAGGGAAGAGACACGACGACTGCCACCACTGAGAGCCACGTGAACATCTCGAGGAGCCCAAACAACAGCAGCAGAATGGGCCCAGCTGGAGACAGCTCAAATGGCTCCGTGGCAGAGCCCGACACCCCAGCCCATTCCCTGCTGGGCACAACCTCGCTGTCCCCCTCCAGCATGAGGATGACGGGAGCAGAAGGGAGGATGAACACCACAGCCACAACGCAGGAAGGGGGCTCCTTGGGGATGTCTGCCCAGAGCAGTGCAGTGAGCTCAGCATTCCCAACAGCAGGAACCGTCACCACCACTGCCCCCAGCACGGGCACAGAGACTGGCACTGCTTCATCCCCACCTCTCAGCTCAGCCACAAGGAGCCACTCCTCCTCCTCCTCATCCTCCTCCTCCTCCTCTCCTGGGGGGTCCCCAGCTGTGCCTCCCAGCCCACAGCAGAGCAGCACCAGCAGCACCACCGAGATGCCCTGGGCCACCACATCCCAGCCACCCACAGCCGCGGTGTTCTCCTCATCCTCGGCTGCTGGCACTGCAGCCCCGGTGTTCTCCTCATCCTCGGCTGCTGGCACTGCAGCCCCGGTGTTCTCCTCATCCTCGGCTGCTGCTCAGTTCCCGGCTGGCACAGAGACACAGGGCCCAGCTACCCCCAGGCCTGTGCCTTCCATGTCTCCTGCCTCAGGCACCATGCAGGCCAGGCCTTCACCCACTGAGGGCGGCGGCACAGAGACATGGACACCTCAGCTTGCCTCCACAGCCCTCACACACAGACAGCCCCCGACGGCCACTTCACCTCCCACGGGGAGCCCCTCGCCCTCCACAGCCACGGCCTCTGCGGGACATGGACACCTCAGCTTGCCTCCACAGCCCTCACACACAGACAGCCCCCGACGGCCACTTCACCTCCCACAGGGAGCCCCTCGCCCTCCACACCCACGGCCTCTGTGAGCAGCAGAGCCATGACTCCTCCTGGAGAAGAAGAGGGTTCCCCCATGTACCCAGGGGGCAGAACAACAACTGAGAGCTCCCGTTCCTTCCCAGCCACGTCGCTGGTGTCCACGGGTGGAGAAGGGAGGACAGACACTGCGCCCACAACAATAATGTCAGAAGGGAGCTCACTGGGGACGTCTCCTGGGAATGGTGCAGGGTTCCCAGCATTCCCAACAACAGGAACTGGCACCACCACTGCCCCAGAGAATGGCACTGCTTCCTCCCCGGCCTTCAGCTCAGCAGTGATGAGCCACTCCTCCTCCTCCTCTCCTGAGGGCTCCTCAGCTGTGCCTCCCAGCCCACAGCAGAGCAGCACCACTGGGATGCCCTTGGCCGCCACATCCCACCCGTCCACAGCCCTGGTGTTCTCCTCTCCATCCTCCACTGCTGGCACTACGGGCAACCAGTCAGAGCCCATTATGAACCCAGTGACTTCCACCTCTGGCACCTCTCCCGAGGGCTCCTCAGCTGTGCCTCCCAGCCCACAGCAGAGCAGCACCACTGGGATGCCCTTGGCTACCATATCCCGCTCACCCACAGCCCCGGTGTTCTCCACTGGTGTTACAGACGTGGGGTCAGACACTGTGACAGCAGAGCAGGTGACACCTGGCCCAGCTCCCAGCACAGCCAGCACTAACCCAGTGGCTTCTGCCTCAGAAACCACCGCACCCAGCCGCTCATCCACAGCAGGCAGCAGCACGGGGACAGCAGCACCTCAGCACTCCTCCACAGCCCTCCCCCAGGGACAGCTCCCGGGGCAGGTGACGGCCACTTCACCTCCCACGGGGAGCCCCTCGCCCTCCACAGCCACGGCCTCTGCAGGCAGCAGTGCCACGAGTCCTCCTGGAGAAGAAGAGGGTTCCACCATGTACCCGGGGGACACAACAACTGAGCCCACTGCCAACACCTCCCATTCCCTCCCTTCCACATCCTTGGCAACCCTATCCACAACGAACCTCATTATACCAACATCTGTTAATCCTTATTTTACTAAGACTTGCTGTGAGTATTTTAACACAATACTAAATTTATTTTGCTCTATTTTCGGAAGAATTGAGTATAATTTTCTTTCATTGCTGTTATTTTTGGTTGGAATTTGAGCTTTTTACAATGCTTTTTTTTTTAATATGGGAATTTAATCCAGGAATATGAATCCCTGCACCCATCTATTTTCGGAAAAGCTGCAGTTCCTGTCTGGAGTTGCTTTTGAAATGACACACCTTGTGTTAGGCAGTGCCACAGGGGTAAAATGCTTTGTAGTTATGCTGCATGGGCAAAGTTATGTCAATAGGAACTTTTATTGGTTTCTATTGGTTTTTATTGGTTTTTATTGGTTTTGTTGATTTTGGTGTTGAAATTTCCTTTTATGGAATACTAGAGGCAGTTCCTTCATTGGGAGAATCCAGCTGATTTTTTTTTGCTAACTCGATTCTCACTTGTTTCAGTACTAATTCTTTTCTAGTGTATCTTTAATTTTTTGTCAAAGGGCTATCTGCCCATATTGAAAGAATACACAGTAATGAACCTTTCATCATTTTTCAATGGACAAAAAAGTAAAGCAAAGATGTAAAAGAGGAGAATGCAGCCTTTTTGTACTCTGCACCCAAAAAAACCAAAGGCAGCCTGACTTCCATTTTTAGAGCATATAAGAATTCTTCAAGGTCTGTTAGTCCAAGGGGGTTGATCCTTCCCTGGTCTGGAGTCACAGTGTTCATGGAGTGCAGTAGGAGATATGCACACACACAATAAGAACAGCTTGGTCTTTGACAATGGCTCCATGGCCAAGGACAGCCCGGTGGCCAGTGGCTGCTCAGGGGTCACTCCTGGGCCTGGTGCCATTCAATGTCCTTGTGGGTGATGCTGACAGAGGGATTGAGGGCACCCTCAGCAAATTTCCTGGTGCCACCACACTGTGAGGTGCAGTTGACACAGTGGAGGGAAGGGATGGCATCCAGAGGGACCAGGACAGGCTTCAGAGGTGGCCCCCTGGGCACAAACACAGGCTGGGCACGAACGGACTGAGAGCAGCTCTGAGGAGAAGGACTTGGGGGTGCTGGCGGAAGAAAAGCTCGGCATGGCTTAGCCAGGTGTCCCCACAGCCCAAAAAGCCAAAGGTATCCTGGGTTGCATCCAAAGCTCTGTGAGCATCAGGGGAGGGGAGGATTCTGCCCCTCTGCCCTGCTCAGGTGAGACGTCACCTGCAGAGCTGCCTCCAGCCCCAGAGTTTTCAACATGGAAAGATGTGGAGCTGCTGGAGGAGGTCCAGAAGACGTCACAAAGATGCTCAGAGGGCTGGGGCACCTCTGCCATGGAGACAGGCTGAAAGAGTTGGTTTTGTTCACCCTAGAGAAGGCTCTGGGGAGACCTTAGAACCTTCCAGTACCTAGAGGGAACCTACAAGAGGGACTTTGTGCAGGGGCACGTAGTGACAGGACAAACAGCTTTTAACTGAAATAGGGTAGGGCTAGAGTAAATAATAGGAAGAAATTCTTCCCTGTGAGGGTGGGGAGGCCCTGGCACAGGCTGGCCAGAGAAGTTGTGGATGCCCCATCCCTGGAGGTGTTCAAGGCCAGGTTGGACAGGGGTTGGAGCAATGTGGGACAGTGGAAGGTGTCCCTGCCCATGGCAGGGGGTGGAACGAGATGATTTTTAAGGTCCCTTCCAATCCATTTTGTGATTTTGTAACACAATTCTATGTTTCATATCTTTATAAAGGCATTGCAGAGACGTCAGTATTCTCCTAGGCTGTCAGTTTCCCATTAACACTGTTCCTTGAAGACACACAGACCGTAGCTGTTGGCGTTTCACACCAATTTCCTTGTTGCTTTTCAGCTCCCATCACTTTGTCCATCCAGCTGCAGAAGGTGACGAGCAGAACGATCCAGTTCAGCTGGAAGCCTCAAGGTGGCACAGCAGACAGTCCTTACAGAGTGCGGCTGCTGGGAAAACCGGGAGGGCTGGAGGAGAGGATCCTAAATGAAACGAGCACTGCGTTTGAAAATCTGCTTTCTGCTCGTCAGTACCAAATATCCGTGGATGTTTCAGCTTGCTCTAAGAATGTCAATGCCTCCCTCACGGTTCAGACAGGTATTTCTTCTGGAATTGTTTCTTTTTCTGTTTGCAAACTAACACATTCATGGCCTGAACATTAAGCCCTTTTACACTGACATGAATAAGCTACATATTGAAATGAATAGGCAAAAGGAGGCCAAGCTTTCAGAAATTTAAAGTCAGACTGCAATTTTTTTTCATGGTGAAAAAGTGATCCAGAGACTCACTTACCCTCCTGCCAAATCCAAAACTTTACTGAGCTAGAACCACAGTGGTTCAATGTTCTAGCCCCTCCCAGCTCCATGCACTTTAATTCCCAAGCCTTACTTAGCTGGGAAACCATTTTTAAACAATAAACTTCATTTTTCCTGATTATTCTTTCATGTGTTCACAGCTGCTGGAGTCTACAGTGGAAACCATTTTTAAACAATAACTTCATTTTTCCTGGTTATTCTTTCATATATTCACAGCTGCTGAAGTCTATAATGGAACCACTAGGATTACCAATGAAACTTTCAAGGCTGGATATGAGAACAAATCCAGTACAGAATTTAAGGAGTTTGAAAAGAAGTTCATTTTGGAGGTATTTTGCTTAGAAATTATAAACTAAAATTTTATTTTTTTGCTGAGCTTTTCCTAATGTAAATAATCGTGAGGATCTGGGTATGAATATCTTAAATGTGGGTGGAAAAGATTATGTGATGGTTAGCAATGAAGCAGAAATAATTTTTCATTTATATTGTCCTTCGAGGCCCTGATTTAAATGAAATTCTGTCTGGAAGTTATAGATATTCTCCTACTATGAGAGCTGCTTTTAATTGAATTATGGCTAGCATATTGCTATATGTTCAAGAAGAAAAATAGATACTAACTTAAACCTTTTACCTTGCAGATAACCAAACATCTGCCACAGAAGATACAAGAATTAAAAAACGGAACAAAAATACGTATTGTAATTAACAGCATAAAGGAAGGCAGTGTGATTGTGATCTTTAAGATCGTGTTGGATGTTGGACAAAATATAACAAAATCAGAGATTTCAGATGCTTTTACAGAGGCCCTTAACAGGAGCACAGTATTTCAAGTTGATCTTAAAAAGACTTTTATAGAAGGTATGACTTTGTTCATCACTGTGAATTTAAGCAGTGGTGTGTGTTTTTCACTGATGGTAACATCTGGTGAAAGGGTATTTGGGTGGGGAAAGGCAAATGGTACTTGGTTTATATCTTTTTCCAATACTGACTTAAACCTTTGTTCTTCTGTTTTGTTTAACTCCACTGTAGCAAGGAATAGCTGCCAGCCAGGTTTAAATGACTGTGACAAAAATGCTGCCTGCACTGCAGAAGGAGCCACTTATTCCTGCCAGTGCAACAAAGGATTCACTGACACAAGTCCTCAAGTTCCAGGGAGAGTTTGTCACCAGGATCTACCTTCACGTAACTGCTTTATATAAATTTAAAAACCCAACCCAAACCTTAAAATAATTGTTTATACTGTGTTTTCTGACCCTGACCCTCCTTATATCTTACTATAATTATGTACACTGGCCTTGGAGGGATTGGATTTTGTGTGGTACCACGCTTAAATATTTAGGCAAGCAAAAGAAGAATGTTTTCTGGGCTTGTTTTTTGAAAGTTGTTTATGAAAATAAGAAGCATAAGCTTGGTCAACTTCAAGATAAATTCTACTCACTGCCTGCAAATTTCTATTTCACAGAACACACAACTCAAGTCCCTCCAAAAACCAATACAACTGGATTTACTACATCTAATACAACTGGATATATTACATCTAATACAACTGGATTTACTACATCTAATACAACTGGATATATTACATCTAATACAACTGGATTTACTACATCTAATACAACTGGATATATTACATCTAATACAACTGGATTTACTACATCTAATACAACTGGATTTATTACATCTAATACAGCTGGAACTACATCTAATTCCGTTTTCACTACCACATTTGCGTCAGCACCTTGCAGTAAGTAAATATTTGATACTGAATAGCAGAATGAAAATTATCCAATTAGACACAATATTCTTGTTCATTGGTCATATAAGCTGGGAGGTAAAATCCCTGGATATAATTTCAGAAAGGAAAGCCTGATAAAATCACTGAAAGTGCATAATTATGCAAATATCAATCAAGGCAGTTTCTACTTCTTGGTAAAGCTCTCCTGGACCCAGTAATTATTCACTGGGTGACTGCTTGCAGGGATAAACCACTGTGATAGGTGAGTTTTCTTAGCCCTATTATGAAGCACATTTAATAAATCCCTCTCTACTGCTCTGGACTTAGGTTTTCCTGGTGGTATTTTAAAAATCCATCCACCTGAGGATATCAGGATGAGTCAAATATCAGTCCACTTCAGAATGCTCATGTTTTTCTCAATCAGCCTCATCAATTCTCTGTTACCTAAAAGCAACATGGTACAATTCTGACCATTTACCACACTTTGCCTGCAGTTACAAAGGCAAGGAGCAAGCAGAATGTCCCCCATTTGTGTTTTGGAGCCATCACACAAAGTACATGAATGTATGGTTTCTGTCTGTAGAGCAAATGGTTGACTTCTGCTCTTTTGGGAGAATGAGATGGAAAAATGAAATCAGCTCCAAAAAACCACACAAGAGTTTATATTGGTTTCATTAGTATTTTTTAATTCCATAATAAATGTGTAGAATTGCAGAAGTGAAATGAGCTGCTCTCAGCTGTATTAAACTTTCCCACTTTGCAGTGACAGTGTCCATCAAAGTTCAGAACGTGACTGAAGAAGAAATACAGCTCAGCTGGAGCAGCAGCAGCAGCAGCAGCAAAGGCAGCCTCTACAACATCTCTGTCAAGGATAGAAAGGAGATTCATACAACAACTACAAACGAGACAAAAGCTGTGTTTAAAAACCTGCTTCCTGGCCATGTGTACACCATCTCTGTGGCACCATCATCTTGTGCTGAGAACAATCCTGCTTCAGTCACTGTCCGAACAGGTACCCCCTCCATCCCCCTGGCACCTCTTTTTAATTAATATAAACTCACAGTATCTTGTTGCCATTTGGATTTGATCTGGATTTGATCTCACACACTCTTATTCCTGCAAGTTGTTTTTTATTTATTTGACTCATCCCCTTACTTGGATGGCAGTGCTTGAATCAAACAGGAGTTTGCAAGAGTAAGAGCTTGCTCTGTAAAAATTCTGATCATGTTGGATTATTGAGCCACATAATTCTGTACAGAAGTCAGAATATTTTGGTTGTAAATTTGCCAGAAAATATTCTGGTAGTGTGAAGTTTAGGTTCTACATGCTCTTGTGAATGCAGGCAGTCCTTAATTGTCATTGTTACCTTTTAAATTTCACCCTAGGGTGTAGACATTAAGGCAAATAGTTTAATTGTGTCTCTGTATTAAAACTGATTCTGAAGGAACATGACACATAATATCCCTCCAAATCAAGGCTTCTCCTTTTAAAACTCCCCATTGGCATCTCCCCCTTAGCCAGTTCCTTTAGAAGAAACTTTTTCCACTAAATAAATTACCACTTGGCACTGTATACTGCTGCTTCTCCATCACTGGAAGAGATCTAAAAGTCAGCCTGTCAAAGGAAGCCACTGGGTTATTTTGGCATGATCCACGTTTGATAAAACTGTGCTGCACTTTATCATTCTTTCCCAGTGGCTGAGAAAGTGCTCACAGTTTCTTTTTATATAACTTGAAAGATGTAACTTGACTTTTGGCAATCGTTAGTTTCTTCCAGCATTTCTTGACCTCTAAAACATAAATGTCCTTGTTGCAATCCTTTTTTTGAGTTCTCTAATGGATTGTCTGATTATTCTCAAAACCTTTCTAGGGCAATTATTTTGGCAGTGGACTGTGGGGTTCCTTCTGATGGACTTACCCTTTCTCTTAGTCTTTAGGACCACAAAGCCAAGGAATTCTTATCATTATTTCCATTGAAATCTTTCAATTCTTCAGTCTACTGGCTCTCATTTATTACTTTCTCTATTCGAGAAAAATAAAAAGAGGTTTCCTTTTCCAATCTAGAACCATCTGCCCTACCAGAAAATTGTTTGTAAGCTAATTAAAAAGAGCAATAAAACCAAGTGATCCATATTTCATGTGAAATTAAAGATTATGTTCAATTCTATGAGAACTGGAGATATAATCCAATGAGCTAACCACATAAAACCTGCTATACCAGTTTTCAATAGGTTTTGACCCTTCATAAATAATTCAGATTAGCAAATCCAGACAAGCATACTGAGGTTTTGAGACTCCATGATGCATATCTTTTTCCAAAATAAACTGCAGGTGACTTTTACTTCTGAAAACTGCATCTAGCTTACCTGAGTTGTACAAGCACGTAATAGCACAACCTATATCTTTAGCTCTCATAAGAAATCAGAGTTCTCAATGCTATTTCAGTGAGTTCTCAAATACCACCTACCCACCCACCACCTGCCTCTCTTTTGATATGCTCCAGTTTTATAATTTGCAATTCTAAGTTCTCACTGGGCCAAAGGAACTGCTGCTTAGGTGACTCCTTGGCCATAATTAAAGACTTTCACCTCTTCCGTAATTTTCTTATTAACATTAATAATGCACGCATAGAAGTGATTATCTTGATTTTCACATTTATTTTGCAGATTCTGGTTCCTGTTTCGAAAGAACTGAGTTTTGTTTAGCACAAAGTACTGGCTGTTCTGACTTAAAAGGCATTGTGTGCTCAAGTAAGTTTATAGAACCTTAACATTTGTTTATCCATAACTACAGGGTATTATTTCACAATATAGTATCTCCCAGGAGTATTTTGCCATCTGCTTTATTATGTCAGTTCACACAGCATCTGAAGTTCACACTTCTTTGGTAAAGAAGCTGCCTCCATCAAACTTCAGTGTCAGCTTCCAGCTCTATTTTAGTCTGGACTTTTCTATGTAAAGCTTTCTTCTTTTGGCTCAGGGCTCATCCACCTACTCAGGAGGATTTAAACTCACTCAGAGCCTTGCAGAGTCTAACAGACTGGTGTTACTTCTGCTGGAATCAATGGCAGAGTGGCTGTTGAATTAGGGAGTGGGATGCACCCTAAATAATACAGGAATGGCGAGCAGTTCGTGAGGATTGTGATGGCTGACAAACTTGGAGAGACTCAGCTCTGAAGGTTTCAAAGCCACTGCATTAGACACACATGAAACACTTTAAAAATTATTATTATTACTATGATAATGATGATGATGATTATTATTATTAATAAAATAGTAGTAATAATTTCTGGTTTTATCAATTCATATTATAAATACATGAGATAATAAAGTCCAAAGACCAATCGTGGAGGTAATCCTGGGATTCACCTAATTGTTTCTTCTTTATTTTTATTTTTTCCAGATAACCAAGCGTTTGCCTGCAGAGTTTTGTTAAAAAACGAGACGTTTAACAACACACTTTATAACTCTGATAGTGAAGGCTACATAAACATGTCTGAAAGTTTCAAAGAAAAGGTAAGTTGATGCAATCTTCTTTGTCAATGAATGAACTGCAGAAAGGTTTGTGATTAGCAGCCTTAGTCTCCTACATTCATTGTTAAATCAGGACTCTGACAGGTGAAAAAGAAAAAGCAGTACAGGAAGCACAAAATCTGCCAAGGACAGAGAGCTTGTTGTCCAATGAGGAGGGCTATATTCCCTAAGCCATCCTCAAATTTAAGTTATTTAGTGAAAGGCACTTTAAAATTCTATTTTTGTGAGGAACATCCCGTTCTGTTTATTTTCTCCCACTTCACTAAACTGATGCCTGTGGAGCCAAAAAAAAGGGAGTTACTCAAAACCAGCATTTCAGCACAGATTTGGAAACATGAAAACTTTGCAAGTGTGTACTGTAAATGGCAATACATGGATTATTGGCAAGTCACCTCATGGAAGTGGCTGCAGGATTGGGCAAAGTATCAAGGGCTCCATCTCAGGGGGAAAATGAGGAGAGAAAGTGGAAGCTTTGAGCTAATAATGCTGACAGGCAGAAACATCAGTCTGCCACTCAACTGTCTTTAGCAGCATGTTAAAAAAAACCCTAATAATTTCAACACCTCTCAGGAATCCTGATGTATATAAACCTGCTGGAAAGGTAAATCTACTGTGAGATAGGGGTAGACTGCTTTAAATAACTAGCACAGCTAATTTTAGTGTGATGATGATACCCTTTAGCTGAGAAACTCCACAGATTTCAAAAGCAGTAATTAATTTGTTCTCACCACGCCAACTCGGAGGTAACCTTGTCTTATGACTGCTAACATCTCCACTTCATGGATAGAAAATTTATTTTAGTGGATGTAAAAGGTTTCCTCCAACCTGACTGAACGCAGCAGGAATTCCTTTACTGGCTTTTAATAAGCTTTTACCTCATGCAAAGTGTCAGCTTTTCTTCAAAAAATGGCAAAATCAAAGAGAGGCTGTACTAACATGGTTGAAAATATAGACAATTTCTCTATTGGATTTTTTTTTCCCAATTTGAATGTTGAACTATTTCTTTTATATTCCACAGTACTTCCACTCTGTAGTTGTAGCTTTGAAATGTTACAGTTTTGCCTGCATAAGTCAGGTTTCCTATCTAGACTGCTCATCAAGGTGAGGAAAAGAAAATAATTTTTGGAGCCTATGGCCAAAGAACTTAAAGGGATGTAAGGTTTCCATAGAAAAGATGGAGGCAGAAAACTGAGCAGTGACTCAGAGCAAGGTTTGTTATCATCTTTGAAAAATAGTAATCTTTCAGACTTTTCAGGTAAAATACCATATTTATCCACAGGGACAAGATAGCTTCTCTTAGTGGGTTGAATCAAACACCTAATTTTCTGAAAAGATCAGTCCTGACAAAAACATTTCAACCAGTCTTACTTAAAAAAGGGGACTGCTTGTTCTTGCTTTGTATCCATATGAAAGCAAAAGCAAGACTCTACTTTTGGAGGTATCAGTGTAATTAATTTGATTTTGATTGATGTCACAGGAATACACTTGGTTTATGCCAGAATGATTGAGAGGCAAATCACACCCTTGTCTCTCTTTGCAAAGGTATTCTGTAATGTCATGACTTTGAAAATCTGGTGACAAAAATAAGTTTTAAACTTCTCACATGAAATTCTGTGCTGGTAGTGTGTGCAGGACCACGCTTGAAGTTGAGTTGCACATGTTAAAAAAAGTTAGGGGATACTGAACATCACTTTGGAAATATTGGGTGCTCTCTGTAGATCCCAAATTTTGTACAGTCGGGGTCCCATATGGGTTTGTGGAGGAGGACAACTTGTTTTAATGCATTATTCATTGATAACTAGCTAAACAGATTGGAGCTTTGGAAGTCAGATTTCACATTTTCAATCACAGACAATGCATCGCTCCGGAATCCTCTTCCAATGAGTTTTTTTGTTTGTCATCCCAAAGCAATTATACTGAAAGAGTAGTTAGTGAGGGAAATTGAATACCCTGATGTGTGTGCTCCTGCTCTGCCTCAGCTGACTGACAAGTGGAATAAATATCAATTTCACCTTTAACAGGTTGTTAAAGCAATGCACGCTGAACTGGGGAATGACCACTCTGACATTTTCATGCTGGGGTTCAGACCTGGCAGTGTGATTGCTGATTTTCTCTTTCTGCTGCCAAAAGAAGAAGCCAGGGATGTGGATGATATACAGACCCACCTCAGTAATGTATTAAGGAGGGAGTTTGGGAGCCAAGTTGAAGTGCAAAGTAAGTGATGCTGAAAGAGCTTCTCTGAAATGGTGTGGGGATTAAAGGGTCAGATCTACTGCTGTTAAATTAAGATGATAAATTAACTTCTCTCTTTTAAGAGATTCAAATAGTTCAAGTAACCTATTTAAACATTCACTGAACATATAGTGATTTAATACAGATGATGGACCTATTTTAAAGAGTCATTACACATACCCAGTTCCAGACTCAAAGGATGGGTTCTCTTCACACTAAAGGATCTAAAGACTCTCATGTTGCACTATTCCATCCAGCAAATCCTCAGAGCAGCTGTTATGGGTGTCACCAAGAGATCACAAGGGCCCTCATAAAAGATTTCTAGTTAACAAATCTTCACCACATGCAAAAACATTTTCAATATTATTCAAAAGTTTCAAAGCTGCCAAGCAGTAAAACACAGCTGTCACTTAGGGCTCCAGGATTTCTTACACCCACTTTTTTACTGTTTCTAGCTAACATTCTTAAAATGTTCTTTAAATTTCCAGCTCTGGCTGTTCAGTCATCAACTGACAACAGCTCCTCCTGGAGAGTAGCAGTGATTGTCCTTGGAGTTTTACTTGGAGTGGCATTAGTGCTGATTCTGCTGGCAATACTGTTTTACATCTGTGTGAAGAGAAGATCAGGTAAATACTTGGTTGAACCCTCAGGAGTCATCGGAATGTGTGTCTACAAGCACTTATAAGATAAACCATCCGTTTCGCTTAAATATTTTGACCAAGGCAGAAAATTAATATATTTATCTTATAATTCAATGTTAATTGTGCATAATAATTTAGGATAATTCCGCCCTTTCCTTCCCAATGTCCATTGCCAAACTCCTGAGCTTCTAACACCTAATGAATCTTCCTTTAAACAGGTATGGAATTTTCCCCATTGTACACGTGGTAGAGTGAGGAACAGAGAAACTTCTCTTCAGCCTATCCCCTGTAGGTACTGCAATGACTCTTAACACTGGCAATCTAGAGAGACAAGACCCAAACCACTCAATACTGTATTTAGGTGACACTGAAAACAGGGTGCCTGAGCCTGGTAGCTGTGGCAGGTCACCTGAATGCTCAGCTGAGCACAGAGTCATCCTGTTGAGTTTTGTGCACTTGCCCAAGGGTGATTCACCTCCTCTGAGACTTTTATCACTGTATAAAATGATATCTATATAAATATATATATATGCTTTTTTCTCTCCTGTGACTGCAGAATGAGCCCAGGGTAATTAGTGTTCCAGCACATGCAGCTTGATTAGGAGTTTGGAGAAAAATGGGATACATCTCAGTTATGTGCACTTGATGTAGAAGTCTGGTGGACCAGAAACTTGATTTGGAGGCTTCTGAATTCAAGGTTTTTTAATTGCTGGGCTATGAAGAAATAAGTGCTTATGTGTGTCAAATGTACAGCATGCTAAATACAGCTGTGCTTTCACAGCGTAGTCTCAGAGGTGGGGAAGGCAAACATTAGGTTAATTTCAGCCAAAAGTATTTTATTCACCTATTTTTGCCTGTCACAAATGGTTGGCTGAGCAAGGATGCCATATAGTGCAATTTTGTCCTGCTTTTGATAATCCCAAAGTAGAGTCCAGTCCAATAGAAGCAATTCCTTAGAAGCATTGGAGCAGACCTTGCTTCAGATTTCCTCTAATTGCTTTAGAGCAATTAGAAGAAATGACCTTTACCTTTTCCCACCACTCTTCACTGGAGTCCTGGTGCAGTTCTGTTTCTACTGTGGTGCAGTTTTTCCTGCTTGGAATGTGCTGAGCAGATGACAAAGGGGCAGTTTACTCCTGCACATATTTCCAGCAGGATTTATGAGTTTCATTTCAAACCAGCTCTCCCTGTGTCTGTATATTTTGCCAGTCTGCCTCCATTTGGAATTCCTGTTGAGGCACTGAGTATTAACCCATGATGCTGAGGCCCTGGCTCACAGCCCCTGAACACCCCTGGTTTTTGGGGATTAGGTTGTGGTTATTTGGCACAGATCAGAGTACATTGGTGCCAGAACTGCAGCACAAGCAGAGTGGAGGTGCACAAGCAGCTCTGCTCTGCTCCCTGTGCAGCCACATTCATTCTTCTCATCCCTCCTTCCCTGTGCTGTAACACAGCTCCTGGGACAGCCCTGCTGAGGACCCTGTCTGGAATATTATTTTTAGTAGCAGGGACCTATGAAACAGGGTCTTGCATGCCTTGCTCTCCCTTTCCTTCCATGCAGGGTCAACTTGTCTGTCCTGATTAAGATCTGGGGTGTGGAGTCACAGACACCTCACTGGTGGGAAGAGAGTGATTAGTATTTGTTAAACTTATATTTTGTGGCTTTTAAATATAGCTAGCTCTGGTGTTCTACTCACTGAGCAGTCACTCAACAATGTATTCTGTCAGTAAATAAAAGTTCTCCAGGGAACTCTGTTGAAAATACAAATGAGTGTTCTCAGTTATGTTAATACTCTTTTATTTCTGTTTTGAGGTATCTACTTTGAATAGCAAATCCTCATTGTCAGTAAACCTTTCTGATGTCCTTGTAAATAGTGTTAAATAGAGACCATGTACAGCAGGCTTGAACAATCCTGGGACTGTTCATGCAAAATGTATTTAATGTCTTTGGGGGAATAAAAAGTGGTATTTTAAACAATTTTCTCAAAGATGCTTTACAAATAAAATCTTTATTTTTACAATTGTGCATTCTGAAGGAATCTGCTGTTCTTGTTTTGTCATGTAATTTAGAGCCTCTTCTACCTGCAGGGGGGGAGAGGGTGGCCAGTGCAATCAACAACAGAGCTGACCTTGGTAAGATTACACAGGAGGATGATCTCTTGGAGCTAAATCAAACAAGAGAGGAGATCTACTGAATCTATCCTTTTTTACCTTCTACTTCAATAAAACCCTCCTACTACCACAGTGTGGAGTCTAGACTCTGGGAACTCTCTGAAAAATAGAGCAGAAGAAGCCAGACCTCCCCTTTCCACAGAGGAGCATTTGGGAATGCTCCCAGACAGCATTCAGAGGGCTCCTCATGCATATTCCCTTCTCAGGAACAGGCAGCAAGTGGCACAGAGAAATAAATGGCTGAGCACAAGACAGTCCATTTATGGAGGCAGCTGCCTCCTGTTGGAATCAGTGGGATTTAAGCAATTCCTCCATTTTTTGTGTCAGGATATCTGTGACTGAGAAAGGCATTTTGCCTGTTTCAGACTTGATTTTTTCCCCCTGGAACTGACACTATGATCCAGAAAAACCTGAGCTACCAATCCCTCCCTGCATGCTGTGATTTTACCAAGGCCTTAGGAAGTGCTGTGTTCTGTTCCCTTTGCAACTGATGAGACTCAAGTCTTCAGCTGACTTTTTTCAACAATTTCACTTTTCCACAATTTATTATTCCAGCTTTTTCTTCACGAGTACGAGAAAATCATGGTGCTCCGGAACCAGGACCATACCCAGTTGTTGCACTGCATTCCCAAGGGCACAGGCAGTTTGGGACTGGATAAAGCCAAGCTTGGGAAGAGCAGGTTGTGCACTTGCCATCTTCTATCTAATTGAGATTATTTAGGCTGGGGAATTGCCATCTTCTATCTAATTGAAATTACTTAGGTTGGGGAGTTGCCATCTTCTATCTAATTCAGATTATCTAGGCTGTGCTAGGAATTTCCCTTAGTGCCTCTGTCATTGTAGATTCATGATGGGCTAACACCTGGAAAGGGAGGAGAAAGAAAGCTCTCAGACTTAACCAAGCTGGCCTGGGGAACACTGGGAATGCCATGTCTGCCCTGCTGTCCCCAAACCTGTGACAAGCCAGGTGCCAGAGGAGCAGAAGGAACTGGGAATAAACACAGGGAAGCCACAGAAGTTCCCTCTGCAGGGAGCTGGATCTGCCATGTGCTGGAAGAAAGACTGGAGTGAGACACTAAAGGGTCTGGAGACACTCAAGTGACACAAGTCAGCAACAAGAGGGGTCAGAGTCACAAAAAGCATACAACGTGCCTTCCCCAAACGTAGCTGCTTGTTTTCCTCTCCTCAAACAGCAAGAAAGGGCTGTAGGAGTTCAGGACATCCCAAGAACAGACTGACCTATAGCCTAAGGAGTGTTTGTGTGCCCTCAGCACGGCCTGGGAAAAGGAGCTGGGGGATTTGGGTCTGGCAGCTGGGGCCAGGGAACAGGCATGACCTGCTGAGACATCAGTCAGCCCACACTCCCTGCACTGGACACTGCAGGGCTTCACCCCTGCCTGTGGCTGGTCCTCATGATTGACTCTGCAATAAAAAACCTGCTGGCATCAGCTTCCAAGTGTACTAGTGGGGAAAAAAAAATTCCAGGAGCAGAAAGATTACTGTTGGTAATCCAAGAAGACCCGTGTCATTTTAGTCACTTTTATGGCAGCTGGGCTGTCCAAGGACATTGCATTCTGGGGACCTAAATCAATAACATCCCTATTTAGCTACCATTGAATGGATCAGGCTGGTCTATCTGCCTGCTGGAAACCCAGTTTTCCCTTTCTGAGCAGATCCAAACTGTACTGCTGCTGAAAAGGAGTTGGATTTAAACTTTTTTTTTTTTTTTTGGTGTATAAACACACCCATCTGCCAATTGTTTCCAGTGTTAACTGGTTCTTTTAAGGACTCAGTTTCTGAACAGTCAAAATATTTAGGGCTCAACTTCTGGTTAGAAATCTTGCAGTGGAAAACTGGGATTTGTCCAGCTCACATCCACTTTGCTGTCCCATGGCCCCACTTAAAATTTGTCCTGAGAAACTGAAGGTCTTTTGAGCTGTATGTTAAACCTGTCTCCATTCCTCTGGCTATGGGGGACAAATTTATTTTTCTTGAATAGAGAAAGTAGTAAATTAATTATTGAATACTTGTGAATTTGGACCAAAAACTATAGCAGTAATTGATGTTTTAATTTAGGGATATTTAAGCTGTTGTTGTTTGTGGTGTACATGCCCTGTTCTAATCTCACCATGATCCTGTGCTGGCAGCAGCACAACACAGGTTAGGCAGGATTAGAAACGACTCAAAATGATTTTAGGATGGCTTGGTCCTGTCAGTGGTTGAGGCATTTCCTACACCAACACTGGACTCACAGAAGACAAGTTCAGCTTCGTTTTCTGCACTTGTGTGCTCTCCCAGTTTGGCTGAGTTGCTGCAGTGAGTCAGTGCAGCTGTGGGATCCCACAGCAGATGTGCACAGCCAACCAAAAAATTATTTAATGGATTAATTAGAAAAGGGGATATGTATGAGTGGGCTGACTTCAAAGCTATCTCACTGCCAGTTATTCTTTCTTCTCAACTTCAGCTTAATAAAGAAATTTTTTTTTTTTTTTAAAGATGAGGCTGAACGAATATAACACCACATCTGAGCCTCCATAAATCCTGTCAACACCTTGATTACACATGGAAAACTCTCCATCCAGGAAGGTGTGGGACCAGAAAGAGCTGCACTGTGCAGCAGGAGCCAGCAGATAGCGCTCCCTGTGCCGCCATCAGCTGCTCCAAGACCTGTTGGCACCAAAATCTTCACTAATTCACCCATTTTCGGCTCAGCACAGGGCAGCCTGGGAACTTCCTTCCTTCCAATGGCTTAAGTGCACTTTGAGCCGTGCTTTGAGCCGTGGCTTCTTTCCCAGCACGTGAGATGCCCTGAGAGTTGGGGAATTAATGAGTTTAACTGCTCTGGAGAGGTGGACACACCAAGGAAGCTGCACATCCTACAGGTGTGACCCTGGGCACACCAGAGTAATAGGAGACTCTTTGAGCCAGGTCTCATAAGCTCTTGGAGGTCTATTACTCACCCAAGATAGCTCAGCTACCTTTGGAGGCATAAAATCAGCAGGATGGCTTCTATTGCAGTGTTGGAAACAAAAAAGCTTAATAAAAGGCAAAATAAACAGAGAAAAAACGAGGCAGGTGCAAGAGGTCCTTGCCCCTGGTAAAACACCTCACAAAAGTGATTAGTTCCTTTGTCCACTTCTTTTTCTAGTAAATTGCCTAGCCAAGACTTTTTGGCTTCTGTCCAGATAGCTGTCCTTAAGTTTGAGGTGAAGTTTCTAAGGTCTTATGAAATGACCTAATCGAGGAGAGAAACTTTTGAGCTTCTTTCTTTTTTAAGGGGATAAAGAATAGTTTTGTCACTCCGTCAACAGGGGCACATTCCTACACACCAGGGGAGCTGCACATCCTGCAGGTGACCCTGGACACACCTTTGGAGATGCACATCCTGCAGATGACTCTGGACACACCTTTGGAGATGCACATCCTGCAGATGACTCTGGACACACCTTTGGAGATGCACATCCTGCAGGTGACCCTGGACACACCTTTGGAGATGCACATCTCTCAGGTTCCCTCTGGTTGAGATGATCCCAAGGTGTGTTAAAAATCTTTTTCCCCAACCCAGCTGTCTGAAATTCTTTAAAATTCCACCTTTCACCCAGTGACAACTACTGCTATGCTACTTAAACTTTTGTGACTTGCAATTCTTCATATAAAGTTGGTAATTTGCTCCATGGGTTAAGACCGAATTCCCAGGTGTCTTTGACTTCCTGACAGGGTCCCCGAGCCCCTGCCAGGGCTTTGAGCCATTAAGGGCACCCAGAGAGATGTCCTGGGTTCCGACACACATCCTGCAGGTGACCCTGGGCACACCAGAGGAGCTGCACATCCTGCAGGTGACCCTGGGCACACCAGGGGAGCTGCACATCCTGCAGGTGACCCTGGGCACACCAGGGGAGCTGCACATCCTGCAGGTGACCCTGGCTGTGCCCTGGCAGCAGCTCTGTGGCCGTGGTGGCACAGGCACAAGGAGCCATGCAGCTGTCTGGTCACACATGCACTTAAGCTCCAGGGGGAATTACAGCCAAAAAACGAAGGGATAAAGGTGTCTGTGGGAATCTCAGCATGATCCTACCTGTCTCTATGAGCACCTAAATATCAGCTTAAAGCACAGCCCTGAACCCTCAAAAATGCTCAAAAAACTGTCACTTTTCTTCATTGTCACTGGCTGGTATCTTTCCTCCCCTCTTTGCTCTGAGTATCACAGAATAACAGAATAATTTAGGTTGGAAAATACTCCTAAGGTTGTTGAGTCCTGCCTGTGCCCAATGTCACCTTGTCAAGAAGCCCAGAGCACTGAGTGCCACATCTAGTTGTTCCCTGAACACCTCCAGTGACAGTGACTCTATCACGTCCCCGGGCAGCCCTTTCAAATGCTGAACAACCCTTTCCATGAAGAAATTCCTCCTGGTGAGCAGCCTGAGCTTTCCTGGTGCAGCTTGAGGCCCCTTCCTCTAGTTCTAAATAATAAATGGGATGGCTCTCACTAACAAAATTTTGGTCCTGTTTGGGATAAGATATAGATCCTTTCCATCCCATATCCCTCTCAGCATGCCTGTTGAATGCATCTTGAGCTCAACACACACACATTACAGAAAATGCACTATTGCACATGCCCTTGTCCTCCCTGCATGCAGAGCTGCAGCCTGATCTTGTGTTTTGGCAAAGACTGGGCAACCCAGGAGGAGAGGAGAAGACAGAAAAAAAAATATTAAAGCAAGGACGAGCTGAAAAATTCTTTAATGCCAAATTAGTGCATGCTGGTTGAACTAAGAAAATTAAGGAGGGCTGTGACTGCTTCCCTCTTCGTGGCAGGTCAGTGCCCAGAGCCCTGGGAGCAGCAAGAAAACAGGGATGTGTTGTGACTGTGAGAGCCTGACAGGAGACACCTGCTCTGATCCTCACTGCCAGCAACCTGCCTGCCTCAGACAAGCAGCTGGCAGCAGGGTGGCTCAGCTGATACTGAGATGGAAACCAGATAAACCCCTTCTCCTCCTTTTTTTAAAATATATTTTGTCTAGGCACAAAGGTTTGTGGTTGGCCTGTTGCTAACAATGAGTGTCCTTATGCTGCCCTGAGAAAAATGTCCTCATTTCTAGCAAAAAGTGCTGAAAAAACTAGTTAGAAAAGAGAATGGATCTGCAGTTTTATGCCAGGCTTGAAAATGCCCTTTTCTTTGAGTTGTTCAGTCTCATGCCAGGAACAGGTTCCTGCTTTGCTGTAGCAGCTCTGTACTCAGGGTGTCCTTAAAGCCTTTTGCAACACGAGGGTGTAAAGGCATGTCAGGTATTTACAGTTCTCTCACAGGAAAATATGCTCTAGGTTGTCACTGCCAAAAAAAAAAAAAAAAACCAAAAAACCAAACAAAACCAAAAACCCTAGCAAAGGAAGCTCTTGGGTCACTGTAAAGAGGAATCTGATTTTGTTCAGCTTGTGCAATGGTAGAAGTGGCTGATATCCTAAATATGAGGAAACAGAGATTTCTGCTCTGTCCTGCAGCTTGTGTTGCAATTGTGTCTGTCTTGTTCTCTTTTATTAAATGATCTCTCCAAGGGTAGCCAGAAACAGTTGCCCTTTTTCATACTCTACGTTGCACAATGCAGTCTGCAATTATTTCATTATTACTTTAATTAGTTTTTCTTGTGTTAAGGATACAATCATCACATATTATTTATTTATTTATTTATTTATTTATGTATTTATTTATTTAATTAACTACTCTGCTCTTAAAAGAGCTGAGGGAGTTGAGGGGCTTAAAAGGGAGTGAAATGGCTATTCAGTTTTGGAATTACCTCGGACACAGACTTGAGAGTACAAAACTAGCTGTCATTTTTTTTCCAGGCCAAAACCATTGCATTGGAAGATTCAAATGGCTCTGTAGGACCCTGCTTGATTTCCTGTCAGCTCAGACTGGCCAGGGAGGCTGCAGGTGCCAGCCTTCAATCTGCTTCAAACAGGATGGTGGGGAGTTCAACACTGGAAACTTCCCTGAGGGCTCCTTCCTCCCCTGACCATCTTCTCCTCCTCCCCTCACCTTCCCAAATAAAGGCTCTACAAAAGCAGAAGAGTATCTTGAAAAAAATTATGCTGGAGGTGTTTCCATCAGTCTGGGGGGCTGCCATAATAATCTGGCCTGATATCTTCTGCTGAAAAAAAAAGTTGTCTGAGCGAAGTCTGAGGAGCTGCTGTGATAATTTGGGATGGCCAGTGAGTGCTCCTGCCCTTAACAACACACCCCACTGCCATGGAACATTTGTTACACCATGAGCACTACGTGACTGGCTGCAAGGAGCTCCTCACCACAGGTGCTACATCTGGAAACTCCAGATGTCCACAGAGCGTGCACAGGTGAGGTGGAAAGTCAATCTGAACGGTTCAAAAGAGAAAAAGGAAACAGAGAGATGCTTGCTGTCCATGCTGCTGTGCAGAGTGCACCTCGGTGGAAATAAAAGTAGAAAGATTTTAGCTGTTCTCTGCAGCTGTCGGTGCTGAACCAAGGCTGGAATCTTTAAAAAGATTTGGTAACTTTTAAAAAACGTTGTGCTCAACATAGGGTAGCTGTGTATTTTCTGTCTGACTGGATCAGAAGCCAGTGGCTGCAGAGGCACCACTGATGCCAGTTCTGTTCAGAGAATAGAACAGAATTCTATTTATATTTATATTCTATTTATTTTGTATCTCTCTTGAGAAGAAGAGGAGAGGAGAGGAGAGGAGAGGAGAGGAGAGAAGAGAAGAGAAGAGAAGAGTTTGGGTTGAAAGGGACCTTACAGATCATCCAGTTCCAACCCCCTGCCATGGCCAGGGCCACCTTCCTCTAGACCAGCTGGCTCAGATCCCCATCCAACCCAGCCTTGAACACTTTGAGGGATGGGGCATGCACACCTTGACATGTGATTCAGCTACATTCTTGTGAGGTTGGAATTAGTATCCTGTCCTAATCTGTCCCACACTGTACAGTATCATAAAATAACATAAATAGTTCAGCAACAGGTAAAATAACATCCCTCAAGGCATTTATCACTGGGAAAACTTCTAATGGGCATGTTTTGATTAAGATTGCACTGGAGGCACTGTTAGGCCTGAAGAGATTAAATATTTGAATCAGTGATTTGGAAGTAAATATAACTCCTCTGCTGATTAACGTGTGTGACTTAAGCAGAATGGCAAACAAAGAGGAAAGAACGGCTGCAATGCAAAGATCTTGACTTCTTGATAAGCTTGACTCACTTAAGTGAAAAGTATTTAAGCAGCTGAGCGCCCAAATGCACTTTTAGGAATCAGGAATGAGGGCCATGTCTCCATCCAGAACAGGAGGCTGTATCTCCCAGCAGGAATGGATTCATCAAAGGATTTGGCAGGGGAAGGATCAGCGGGTCAGCATGAGCTCCCCCACAGTTACATTGTGGCCAAAAAAAGGTTAATGGGACGCTTGGATTAACAGTGCATGAGCAGGCCGATGTTAACTCTGAGCATGGCATTGGTGGGATCAACACTGAAATCAGGTTTTGGCATCAACTGCTCGAAAGGGAACCCTAAAGGGTTCAGTGCTTTTAGTTTATACCAAAAAAAAAAAAAAAAAAAAAAAAAAATTATTGACGCAACTTTATTATGCCTTTGCTGTTATTATGAGGTATTTGCCTTCTTGGGAGCAGGAGAGGGAAAAGTAACAACCTGCAAAGGGCTTTTAAACCTGTTTAAACACGCATGTAAACAAACTGTAAACAAACAGTTGAAAATTGGGCTGGGTATACGTAAATACAAACTATTTTACAGCAAATGACAAACTGGGTGGCGCAGGGAGCCGTGCGGGGCCGTGTGAGGGCAGGCAGGGGCACGGCAGGGCCGGCCGGTGTGGCGGGGGAAGCAGAGGCACGCCGTGAGGGCTGTGGCGGGCGGACAGGCGGCAGGGAGCACGGGAGCGGCGTGGAATGGAGAGAGAGGCAGGAGAGGGGGGAAGATGGCCTGCAGGGAGAGAGGCAGGAGAGTGGGGAAGATGGCCTGCAGGCAGGGCAGCGGGGCTCGCCGTCCCGTCAGGAGCGAGCAGGCCGCGGCGGCAGGAATGAGGAGCCCGGCGCAGGAAGGCGGAGCGGGCGGAATGTTCGGCTCCGAGCGTTCGGCGGCTACTTTGGGAGCTGTAAGACCAAAGGTTCGAGTCCATCCCCGGCAGCAGCCCCTTAAGCTCCGCTCCTCGCACATCGCTTAGAGTGTGGCGCGGTCCCCGCCTTGGCCAGAGCGGGACTAGGTTGCGGGTGAAGAGGAAGACATGATGAGGCCTTTGTGTAAGGCCAGGACTTCCACTTCAATCCGGTGAAAGACTACCGACCATCTCAGCAACGCCAGACTGCAAAGCCTCTGAGTGCTCTGCCCAAGCGGGAGCTGGGTGCACAAACTGAACTCAACTCACTCAGCTCCTCCTTAAGCTCCGCTCCTCGCACATCGCTTAGAGTGTGGCGCGGTCCCCGCCTTGGCCAGAGCGGGACTAGGTTGCGGGTGAAGAGGAAGACATGATGAGGCCTTTGTGTAAGGCCAGGACTTCCACTTCAATCCGGTGAAAGACTACCGACCATCTCAGCAACGCCAGACTGCAAAGCCTCTGAGTGCTCTGCCCAAGCAGGAGCTGGGTGCACAAACTGAACTCTCAACTCACTCAGCTCCCGCACCGGACAGACACTTCCAATCACACATAATGGGAGACAAATATCTCCCTTTTCCCTATACTGTAAGTCATTCTTCTCTTTCACTCGCCTAGTCATTTCACCTCATTTCTTACCTCTTTCTCCCTTTTTCTCCACTGCACACCAACACCTACCCCATGCAACAAACATGCTCTCAATCAAACCAGCTTTTTTTTTTTTTTCTCAACACTCTCCTCAAACCTCTCTCCTTTCCACTTTCATTTCTTTCTAATAACAATTTACAACAGCCACAACACTTTTTGATGGTGATTGCTCCCCCCGTCCCCCCCACTTTTACTTCCCTAGATGATAAATAAACCTACCAAAAAAAATGGGGCTGGGCATAAATAAAATGCAAACATAATCCAAAAGACATCCAAAACACTTGGTGGTTTCAAATGACAAAATGATCCTCTGGCCACGACAAACTCTTCTTGATGCAGTTTTGTTCTGGTAAATAGTTGCATGAGCCTTTTCACAGTTGGCACTTCCTTTTTGCTCTCAGCTTGACTCTTTAGGAAGATTTCCCCTGGAATATTTTCCGGAAATGTCCCTCAACTCTGCCCACAGCAGCTTACATTAACACCAAGTTGCAACTTGGTCAGGCTGAGGTACACTTGCAGTGAAAATTCCATCTCAAATATTTTGCCTTTTACAGTTCTTTCTTTTTCCCATCTCCAGCATGAGTGCTCAGGGGCAGGGTGCTGTGGGAGAGGTGCTGCTTGCAGCTTTTGGTGAGAAAAACGTGAGTTCGGGGCATGGCTGAGAATTCCCCTTGGAAACAGCTTTCAGGTACTCAAGTCCAAGTCAAATCCTTCAGGCATCCTTCTTTCCCTTTCAGGCATTTCCTTCTGCCTGACTTTTCCTGGTGATGTCTGTGTGTCCCCCTTTGCCAGGTGCTTGACTCCATCCCTTGGCAGCACAGAGAGAAGCTGAGCTCAAGGATTTCAGGAGACTGATGCCATGGCTGATTTCCACGTTGCAAATTCAGACTGCAGCCCTTTCATCCCACTGTGAGAATATTTCCTTCCCCTAATCTGCTGACAACAGGTTTGCTGGAGCTGCTCTGTTTACACCCATTGAAAGCAGTGAGTTCACATAAATTATGCCCAATCTCTGACAAAATAACGCTATTTGTTCAAGCAGGAAGCCTGGCAGTGTTTTTTCTTGCTCTCTCCTAGCACATCTTGGGATCAGCTGGCAACTGAGGGCTACTCAGATACACACTAATGAACCACCAGCTCTTGCAGAGCTCAGCGGAGCCCCTGTGGTTTCTTCTTCTTCCCAGTGCTGCCCCCATTCAGTGTGCTTAAAAAAACAAAAAAAAAAAAAACCCCCCCAAAAAAAAAAAAAAAAAACAAACCACAAAACCAAAGAAAAACACCAAAAAAAACCCCCAAAAAATCCCCAAAAAATCCAGAAAAACCAAAGCCTGATTGCCAGGAGCACCACAGGCAGCAGCCACAGAAATGAGCTGCAGCTGAACTGGTCACACACAGGTTGCTGTTCTGCCCTTGCCTGTGCGTCTCTGCTGGAGGGGGATGCTCCAGTAGCCAGATGTAAAAATGCAGATAAAATCTGGTGTGAAATGAGCATAGGAAACCTCTTGTGTTATTCCTGGAAGTGTCAGCTGAAGGCAAAGGTGGTGGGAGACACGGCTCAGGTGGCATCCCTGTCTGTAGCACTGGCCGTGGCTGTTCCACGTCAGGTGTCTGGAGCCCTCCCCTGGTGAATCCAGAATCCACCCCAAATCAAGGTCAATATTGAAGAAGGAAAGCCTGAATTTTCTTTTGGGGATGCCCATTTCATTCCAGTCTCTCCAGGATCCTCACTCTTCTGAAAGAGAATCCTTGCTCAGATAGCAATTTTCAAAAAGGCAGCTGAAATTAGAGGTGGATCCCACCCATGACACAGAGTGTACCTGACCTGAAAGGAATGACTGATGATGTTCTTCAGTGTTAAATAGATCTGAAGGCAGATCTGTTTAAACTGACTGATCACATTCTTCTCCAATAGCATTATGGGAATAATTCCAGTATGGATAGGGAAGCATTAATGTCATGGGCACAAAGACATGACAAAATTAATTTTTATTGGACTGTTGTTCCAATACACAGGGAAGGGGAACAACAGGAAGGATTACAGCTGTGAAATCAAATCTTCAGTGGAGGGTGACTTTGAAGTCAGAACCAAAGCATACTCAGGGAATTCAGTATCTTTTAACCATTACAAGACTGCATTAAAAATATGTGAAATTATACCTTCTCCTCTCCTTTTTATTTTTTTTTACACCCTAAAAATTTGTAATTTGGCAAAACTGCCTTAGGTTTAGCAAGAGCCACAAGAGCCATATCCCAAATTACACCACAGACAGTTACTCAAATGATGGGTATGAAATATAGGGGGGAAAAAAACCCGTGCCTCTCCTTATATTTTGGTCTCCAATATGATTTTTCCCTGTTTGCAGATTCTTTCCCCACAAAACCCAAGGTAATTTCAGGTCTAGCAGCTGAAGTGGAACAGGATCCAGAGGGTTCTCATCAGATCCAGCACAGGCCCTGCTCTTCCTGGAGTCACCTGCTGTGATGACCCTGTCTGGATGCCAGGCACCCACCAAAGCCACCCTGTCACTGTCCCCTCACGGGGGAGAGAAGATAGAGGACACAGCCTCAAGCTACGCCAGGGAAGGTATAGGTTGGATATTAGGAAAAAATGTTTCACCGAAAGAACAATAAAGTACAGGAATGCTCTTCCCAGAGAGGTGGTGGAATCACCCTCTCTGGATGTGTTTATAAAAAGGCTGGGCATGGCACTTGGTGCTGTAGTCTAGATTCTGAGTTGAGGTGTTAGGTGGGACGATCTTAGAGGACTCTCCAACCTCATTATTCTGTGATTCTGTGATACAATGCCCGTGAGTTAAGAGCAGAGAGAGACCACTCACTAAACACAATCATGGGCATCACTTGGGGATATTAATTGACTTCATTGCCGAGAAAACCAGAACAGGAAAAGGAGAAATAAAAGCAGAGGTTAAAAAGCCCTCCCGTCCTTGGCAGCTGTGCCTCCTCCCCTGCACAGTGCGGCTGGGGACAGGAGCGGGGCTGTGCTCAGCGCATCGGCCGCTGCTCCTGCCCTGCTCAGCCAGGGGAGCCCTCGCCCTGCTCCAGCGGGGCCCTGCCACGGGCCGCGGCTCGGCACAGAGTGAGGGGAGCCCTCGCCCTGCTCCAGCGGGGCCCTGCCACGGGCAGCGGCTCGGCACGGAGTGAGGGGAGCCCTCGCCCTGCTCCAGCGGGGCCCTGCCACGGGCAGCGGCTCGGCACGGAGTGAGGGGAGCCCTCGCCCTGCTCCAGCGGGGCCCTGCCACGGGCAGCGGCTCGGCACGGAGTGAGGGGAGTCCTCGCCCTGCTCCAGCGGGGCCCTGCCACGGGCAGCGGCTCGGCACGGAGTGAGGGGAGTCCTCGCCCTGCCCCAGCGGGGCCCTGCCACGGGCAGCGGCTCGGCACGGAGTGAGGGGAGTCCTCGCCCTGCTCCAGCGGGGCCCTGCCACGGGCCGCGGCTCGGCACGGAGTGAGGGGAGCCCTCGCCCTGCTCCAGCGGGGCCCTGCCACGGTCCGCGGCTCGGCACGGAGTGAGGGGAGTCCTCGTCCTGCTCCAGCGGGGCCCTGCCACGGGCCGCGGCTCGGCACGGAGTGAGGGCTGTGTCGGGCGGGGAGGCGGCGGGGCAGCGGGGAGCACGGCAGCGGCGTGGGAAGGGTGGGAGGGAATGGGGGGAGAGGCAGGAGAGTGGGGAAGATGGGAGTGGCGTGGGAATGGAAAGAGAGGCAGGAGAGTGGGGAAGGTGCCGTGCAGGCAGGATCGCAGGGCTCGGTGTCCCGTTGGGAATGGGCAGGCCGGGGCGGCAGGAATGAGGAGCCCGGCGCAGAGGGGCGGGACGGACGGAATGTTTGGCGGAGGGCATTCGGCCGCTGTTGTAGGAGCTCCGAGGCCACAAGTTCCAATCTGCCTCCGCGCACAATCGTCCCTGGGCACTCTGTTGGCGGTGCGGCTGATTCCTCTGCCGTTAGTGCCAAAATTCGGTGTTATCGCCTTGAGGCTACCCATGGTGCAAGGGTTGGCATTATCACCTGGGCGCGGCAGAGCTTTCCTGTGAGGAAGGATGCACTGTAGGAGAGCTGCAGTTCACACCGCAGACAATCTCAGCAACGCAAGACTGCAAAGCCATCTCAGTGCCCTGCCCAAGGACGAGCTGAACATGTACAGCTCAACATCCTGCGACAGATGGGCACTGCCAATCTACCATCATGGGAGGCTAAGTCTCCCTTTTCCTTACAGCATTCATATAAATCATCTCCCTTTTCCTTATAGTTCATTCTTCTCTGCTTTCCATTCCTCTTTTCCCTTTTTCTCCACTGCGCATCAACACCTACCCCATGCCACAAACACACACAATCAAACCATCTTTTTTTTCCCAAACCCTCCTCAAACCTCTCTCATTTCCACTTTAATTTCCTTCTAACAACAATTTACAACAGCCACAACACTTTTTGATGGTGATTACTTCCCCCCCACTTTTACTTCCCTAGATGATAAATAAATCTGAAGCAGAGGCAGACAGTGGGGCTGTGTTGGGCGGAGAGGTGGTGGGGAGCACGGGAGCGGCGTGGGAATGGGGGGAGAGGCAGGAGAGTGGGGAAGATGGGAGTGGGGTGGGAATGGAGAGAGAGAGGCAGGAGAGCGGGGAGGATGGGGTGCAGGTGGAGGAGCAGCCTAAGGCAGCGCAGCAGGAATGAGCAGCCCCTGCCGGCAGGAATGATTAGCCCGGCGCCGACAGGCGGAGCTGACGGCACCTTTAGCTCTGCGCCTTGGTGCGCCTTTCGTGAAAACCCCCGAGCCGCGGGTTCGAGTCCGACGATGGAGGCAGGGCCCTGGCTGTCTGCCGCAGTTGTCACAGCGCGGTTGGAGCTGCGGCTGGAGCGGCGCTGCGGGCTTTTGGAGCCCGCCACCGGACGGGCCTCGGACGCCGAGTGCTCCTTGGCAGAGATGGAGGGAAGACCGAATGTGTTGGTGCACGGCCTGCGAACGAGAGGTCAATGCAGGCAGGGAAGGGAGAGGCGTGTTTGGAAACGGCTCGGCTTGGAATGACCGCGGAAAATCTCGGCAACGCAAGACTGCAAAGGATCCTGGTGCTCTGTCCAAGCGGGAGCTGGGCGCACGAACTGAACTCGCTCGGCTCCTGCGGAGGACGGGCATTTCCAATCATGGGAGGCAAAACCTCCCTTTTCCTTAAAGTTCGTTCTTCTCTTGCACTAATCTACTCTTTTCTCCCCCCCACTTTTCCTTAAAATTCGTTCTTCTCTTGCACTAATCTGCTCTTTTCTCCCCCCTTTTCCTTAAAATTCGTCCTTCTCTTGCTGTAATCTACTCTTCTCCCCCCCACTTTTCCTTAAAATTCGTTCTTCTCTTGCACTAATCTACTCTTTTCTCCCCCCTTTTCCTTAAAATTAGTCCTTCTCTTGCACTAATCTACTCTTTTCTCCCCCACACACACCTCGTTCTTTCCTCTCCTCTCTTTTTCACCACTGCACACTCACACCTACCACCTTGCACTAATCTCCTTTCTCCCCCCCACTTTTCCTTAAAATTCGTTCTTCTCTTGCACTAATCTACTCTTTTCTCCCCCCTTTTCCTTAAAATTAGTCATTCGTTCTTCTCTTGCACTAATCTGCTCTTTTCTCCCCCCTAAAATTAGTCCTTCTCTTGCACTACTCTTGTCTCCCCACTTTTCCTTAAAATTCGTTCTTCTCATGCTCTAATCTACTCGTCTCCCCCCCTTTTCCTTAAAATTCCTTCTCTTGCACTAATCTACTCTTGTCTCCCCACTTTTCCTTAAAATTCGTTCTTCTCTTGCACTAATCTACTCTTTTCTCCCCCCCACTTTTCCTTAAAATTCGTCCTTCTCTTGCACTACTCTTGTCTCCCCGCTTTTCCTTAAAATTCGTCCTTCTCTTGCTGTAATCTACTCTTCTCCCCCCCACTTTTCCTTAAAATTCGTTCTTCTCTTGCACTAATCTACTCTTTTCTCCCCCCCACTTTTCCTTAAAATTCGTCCTTCTCTTGCACTACTCTTGTCTTCCCACTTTTCCTTAAAATTCGTTCTTCTCTTGCACTAATCTACTCTTTTCTCCCCCCCCCACACTTTTCCTTAAAATTCGTCCTTCTCTTGCACTACTCGTCTCCCCGCTTTTCCTTAAAATTCGTTCTTCTCTTGCTCTAATCTACTCTTTTCTCCCCCCTTTTCCTTAAAATTAGTCCTTCTCTTGCACTAATCTACTCTTTTCTCCCCCACACACACCTCGTTCTTTCCTCTCCTCTCTTTTTCACCACTGCGCACTCACACCTACCACCTGCTACAAACTCAGGGGCTTGGAATTAAACCATCACTTTTTTCCTTAACCTCATCTTTCTGCTATTCAAACCTGTGTTCCTTCCACTTCTCTATAATAAGAATTGACAAGAGCCAGAGACTTTTTGATGGTTCTCCCCCCACAACCTCCACCACTTTTATTTCCCTAGATGATAAATAAATCTACAGAAATAAAGGTCACAGGGCATAAGAAGACAGCAAACATACTCCACAAGACATCCAAAACACTGGCAAATGCCAAAATGATCCTCTGGCCACGACAAACTCTTCTTCTTGTAGTTTCATTCCAGCAAATCATTGCATGAGAATTTCACAGTGGGCAGTTAGTTTTTGCTCTCAGCTTGACTCTTTAAGAAGATTTCTCCTGAAATATTTTCCAAAAAACTCCTTCAACTCTGCCCACAGCAGCTTACATCAACACCAAGTTGCAAATTGGTCGAGGTGGGATACAGTGACGGAATTTTAGTGAAAATTCCGTCTAAAATATTTTGTTTTTTCCAATTCTAACTTTCCCATCTGCCTCCTCCACACTCTCGCTGGACTTTTCCCACGTGTTGTATCCCAGCTCTGAAGTCCACAGCGGCCTTTGCAGCACTTCTACACATGAACCAGTTCTTGCAGAGACACCCGAGCTAGCAGAGCTGCACTAAAATACCTCCTGTGGCCCTGCTGAACATCTGCTCTCTCCTGCCATCGGTGTATTTCCACTTTTCCCTGCCCTTCCTGGTGCATTTCTGCTTGCAATGTTCTTTTTCTTTCCTGTGGGCTGCACCAGTATAGTGTCTGTAATGCTGCTGTAAGCTACTACTGTTTCCTCATCTATTTTAGGAGTCAGGGTTCCTGCCTGTCCTCACCTTAATTTGTAACTTCCCTTTTTTTTTTGTCCTGGATTTTTTTTAAGACAGTTTTAACTCTCTCCTTTTTTTTTCTTCCTTTTCCCCCCCTTCACGCATTTTTTTTTAAGACAGTTTTAACTCTCTCCTTTTTTTTTTTTCCTTCCTTTTTCCCCCCTTCACACAGAGTTGTATTTTTTTTTTTTTTTTTTTTTTTTTTTGTCTGCAGGGACCAGGGGATCACCTGTAAAGTTAATGGAAGAGTTAATGAGGGAATGTAGGAATGCAGGAGAATGCTATTTTTAGCATGCTTCATCTTATGTAATAATTTTTTTTTTCCCTGTGTGGTATCAAAATAGATACCAAAATACCAAATAGAACTCGGTTTCTGATAAACCTGTTTTATGTTTTACAAGAAACCCCTGTAGATACTGATACTGCAGCCACCATGATAAAAATAAATCCCAGGGGGATCTGGTCATTTACACTTGCTCAGGAAAAACTCTTGTGGAAGGCAGCACCTTGGTACCACAAACTTCTCATGGACAGAGCTGAAACTTGGTTTGTGCAGCAGATTTCAGGACTGTACATTTCAGTTCTGCTAAAGCTTTTATGTTGCTTTCCTTGCTTCTCTCTCAGCCTTTAGGAATCAAAACAGGACAGCAAACATCCTGCTGGGTCTGCATCACACATTCACTAGGATCAGGTTATGGCTTCCTCTGTCTATAGTTCCAAGTTAAAATAATGATATTTTTATTATTTATTATATTTATTTTATATTTATTATATTTGTTTTTGTTTTGGGGTTTTTTTTTAACCCTGTAGATGCCTTAAACACACACATCAGTATTTCATAGCCCTTTTCAGCTCCTGTATGGAGATAATGCAGCGTTTGCAGTGTTCTAAGGGAAACTACAAGAGAAAAGCTTGAATAAATTGTGTGTGCTACAAACACATGCTCCAAATCAAGTTAACTAAAACCCTGGGATCCTCACTGGAAGAATGCATCATAAATTCTCTTTATTCCTAATATTATGTGACAATTGTCTTTAAAATGTCTACTCAGGCACAGTTTAAGCCTTCAGTGAGGACTTCTGGATGGGTCCATCCACGTTTGAGTGGTATTCCACAGCAGGTAGATATTTCTTCCCCAATAGATGAGTTATAAGTAAATAACTTTCTGTAACATCTAAGGATTGAATCCAAGGCTGAGCTTAGTCTCCACACTATTCCTTGCCAAGGGTTGCAGTGGCTGGTGAATTTTGCACGTTTCCAAGGGGGAGTCTTCCCTTATGGAAGAGATTCCCACTGAGGGTTATTAGCCCATTCTGGAGAGACAATCACATCAGGAAACCCTTGAGCCAAGAACAGCTGTGGGCTGGGAGAGCATCAGGGAGACATTTGACAGAAGCCAACCCTGTGCTGAAGCACTTTTTTTGTGCATCCATCTCGCAGCCAGTGTCAGGAGGGAGGACACTGCAGGGCAGGGATCACATCCGACCTGGCACAGATGTTCTGGGCAGCAGCCTGCAGCGCCATGCTGCCTGCTGCTTGTGGTAAACACAGGAATAAAATACTTACCTGCCTCCCAGGGCTTTGTGAGGCTTATCCCGTGTCTGTGCAATGCTACATGAGTTCCAACCACTCTGTGAAGCTCCCTGATTAGAAGATTCCTCTCAGATTATGAACTCCTGTATGTCATGTTTGGTAGCTGCTCTGAAACCAGTTCTCAGACTGCTGCTGTGTTTTATCCTCACTTTCTGCTGCTTCCAGAGGAATTGAGAGGGAGCCTTAGCACACACCTAAAACAGTCTCAGCAGGAATGGGAACACTCAGAAGGCTGGTGGGTTTTTCAGCATCTGGCTTCTTGGGGCAAGTTTTTGTCCCCAGGTGGCACAGCCAATGAATCCACCTCCAAGACTAGCCACATATCCAGATCCAAGGCAGCAGAGCCAGCTCAGCCCTAATGCCATGTGAGCACCACGAATGCGTGGTGCCCTTCGTGTGCAGGACCTCAGTGTCCAAGGGGAGGTGTCAGAGGATGAACCACACTCTGCTCAGTGGTGCCCAGCAGTGGGACAAGAGGAATGGGCAGAAGCCAATGCCCAGGAAGCTCCACCTGGACATGAGGAAGAACTTTCCTCAGCAGTGACTGAGCACTGGACTGAGATTGTCCAGACAGGGTGTGGAGTGTCCTTCACTGGAGATATTCCAGAACCATCTGGACACAACCCTGTGCTGTGTGCTCTGGGATGACCCTGCTGGAGCAGGGGGGTTGGACCTGGTGACCCGCTGTGGTCCCTTCCTGCCTGGCCATTCTGTGATCTAGTGATTGTGTGACCTGGCTGAAATGCAGGCCTTTGATGTGAGGAGTAAATGAATGGAGAATGTAACTCAGTGACAACTTTCCTTCCTCTCCATTCCTGAACTACAATGGCTTGCTCACCAATCAGTGGGTAGGAGTCCCAGGGCCAGAAGAGCTGCCTCGTCCTCATGAAGATGGGATGCACAAGGCGATATGGGATGGTGCTTCTACTCCCCATTTCCTCAGGGAAATCCTCAGGGAGCTCTTTAGGAACCCATCCCTGCCTGGAGCGTGGGGACAATGCTGGCTGCCCTCATTTTGTCCCGGCGAGCGACCTTCGGTGCCCCAGTCCTCGGGACAAGCGTCTGCCGCGTGTTTGGGCACAGCGACAGCCACGGCCACCAGCGGCTTGGGGACACGCTGCCCACCATTCCCAGTGCAGAGGGGTGCCCCCGACCCCGCCGCTCTCCCCATCCTCGGTGGGGCGGGCCGGGGCGGGGGCGGCTCCAGCTCCATCCCGGCCCGCCCGCCTCCCGCAGCCAGTCGGGGCGGAGAGGCGGCACTGGAGGGCTCCTCCGCCAGCAGCCGGGCGGGCAGCGGTGCACATGGCATGTCTGATGGCGGCTTTCTCCCTGGGCAGCGCTTTGGTAAGGCGAGCCCTGCTTTCCCTGCGCGGGGCCGCGGCGAGCGCCGGGCTGGGGGGAGGGGGCGAGGTGCGCGGCTGGGAGATGGAGCCAGGGCTCGGCGGGGAGCTCCCGAGACGCTTCCCGAGGGAAAAGCAGGGTCGGAGGGGTGCAGGGTGGAGGCTGAGGGATGCGAGATGCGGGGTGCAGGGTGAGGGCTGCGGGATGAAGGATGCGGGATGAAGGATGCGGGATGAAGGATGCCAGTGTGCGAGCGGCCGGCGGCGCACGGCGGGACTTGACCGCTGGTTACCTCTGTCTGTAGCTAAGGCGGGGGGATTATCGCCGAGCATGCTCCCTGCGCCGCTGCGCCCCGCCGGCTTCCCAGCGGATTTGCGGAGGGACCGTAACCTTTGCATAACAGCGGGGCCGGCGGGGGACGGAGCGGGCAGAGCCCGCGGGACCGTCCTGCCGCCGCCACCCGCCGGGCTCCGGGAGCGGCCCGGCTCCTCGGCGGCTCCATAAACTACACGGGAAATAGCCCAAAGTGTGCAAAAAGCAGCTGAGAGGTGAGCGCGGTCCTGCTGCGAGCGCGGGGCTCGGGATGCGGGGCCGGGGCATCCCTGCGGGGTGGAGAGCGCGCTGCAGGTGTTGGAGCGGGCGGAGGGGGCTCAGGTGTGTCCGTGCCTTACACACGGCTTGGCTAAGCCTGCGCCTGTCGTAGCCACGGGATCGCCCAGCTTTTTCCAAGCCAAGGTGATCCCGATAGCCGGAGGCGTTTGGATCGTCCCAGCTCGGGGGGATCCTCAGCCACAGCGGGCAGTCCCTGGAGGAGGCAGGTGTGTGAACAGGCAGTTCTGTCCGCAGAGTGACTGAAATTGTTTAATGTCCCAGCAAGAAAAATCTTTGCCTTCATACTCTCAGACGATTGAGTAGTCAGAGGCGAGGATCTTGTCCAAGGTTCTTGTCTTGTTTCTTTTTGAATCGATCTGAACTGGAGAAGCTCTGACTTGTCACCTAGATAATCAAGGTGACCTGCTCATTCAGAGTTCCTTTTTGGATATTCCCTGTGATTGTGTGAAGGTGCCCAGTGGTTCCTCAGAACAAAAGAGGTTATGAGTGCCAAAGTCAGCCTTGAAAACATTCAGGGAAGAATATTGTTAACTCATCTTCTCTTAGCTTTTAGGGGAGTTCCCCTGCTTTAATTCTTGAGCTTTAAGATGTTTCCCATTACTCTTGTTATGGTCAAATTACATACCATGGCAGTGAACTATTTAAGAATTTGACAGTAAGTGTTAATGGATACCTGACCTCTAAGTAAGTTGAGAGCATGATTAAAATCTCTTTCTTGAGAAAATGTGGTGAGCAGAGCAGATTACTTTCATCCAGAACTTGGGGCTTGTGTGTGGAGAATGTGAAGACACCAGCTATGGAGTGGTTAAGCAGGAGTACCTTTTTTTTCCATCAGTGATTATGTAGCACTGGAGTTTTTTTTAATGTTTTGTCAGCATTCATGACAAGTGTCTGATCTGAGCTGGGCTGCTCTCACAGCAAAGATGGGAAGACCAGGAACCATGAGAGGGAAATGGAAGTGGCACAGGCAAGAGGAGGCAGTGTCACTTCTTAGCTGAATTAGACAAATAGAGGGAAAGAGTGGCAAGATCTGCAGCTCTGTCTGAGTTCATGCATTGAAAAGTAGTGCAGCGCATCTGCTTTCCAAGAGATAACTTTGTATTATGTGTCAGCATGGAAAGCCTGGCACATCAGCCATCTAGAGAAGTCCTTTCCAATACAAATCTGCATCAAAAATATCTAAATTTCCTAACAGACAACTGTGCAGATGTTTGGCTCTGCTTATGACACCCACCAAACAAGAGATGACAGCGAACAGCCTTTAAACAGAACTGTTCAAAATTCTGATTAGCTGAAGAAAATTCATGACTGTTTTTCTTTTGAGCTTACACACATCCTGCTCATATTGGTGCAAGGCACCTGTGCTGGTAAAAGGAATGGAAAAAAATCCAAGTTTTGGACACATAATAAAAAAAAAAAAAAGAGAAAGTGGGTGGAAGGCTGTTGTCATGGCCAGGAGGGGAGGGCAAGGAGGTTTGCTCCAAAAAGTGCCAAGTGGAATTGCACAGAGTGCTGTGATAGGCAAAGTGTAGCAAGAGGGATGGCTGTGAGCACAGGACATTGACCTTACAGTGTCAGTGGTGCAAGAACTGGAGCAGGGTTTGTGTGTTTATGCAGCTGATAAGATTTCCATTAGTTATCACCATGGAAAGCACTCAAGGATTTTGGGTGCAAAGCATTGTGCTTTCCTAAAAGACCTCCAGAAAAGAACTTGTACTGTCAACCCAGGTTGCAAAGTCTCCAAAACTATCAGTGCAGGAGAAAATAAGGCATGAAATAGTACATTTGAAAATTCTCAGAAATATAATTTCGCCTTTACAGAAGCATAGGCTGATCCAGAGGAGCAAGAGCTCTTAAGACGTTTTGAGTGGCTGTCTCTTGAAATACCTGCACAAATAATTGCTCAGCCAGATCCCTTCCCCCTTCAGCTCTGTCCCAAGCCCTGGAATCAGAGTAACTAGAACCAAATGCCTTGAGTGCATGAGAAACCAAATACAATGGGGACTGAACTTATAAATGTATTAATCTGGTGCAAGATCTCAAAGAAAAACTAGTGCTAAAGGAACTGTATGTGCTGCAAGAGCTCTTTTACCTCTTCTGTCAAGGCTCAGGCAAAAGAACAAACAAAAGATTGCTTTATTTTACTCCTCTTTCACCTTTCAGCGCGTTACAGCGCTGGATTTTTGTGCTATTTAAAGAATAACTCCTCTGGTGCAGAAGGGTTTGAAACGTGTTCCTAAACAAAAGTCTGTGAACTTTCTCCACTTTCCCTGCAGGGTGGCAGCAGCTCTGCTTGCACCATGGCCGAGCCAAAGTCTGTGTGTGTTTCTGTGGACGAGGTGGTCTCCAATGGCACGGACACCCAGGACATCCGGCTCTTCAATGGACACTTAAAAAAAGTGGACAATGCTCTGACAGAAGCTCACAGGTTCTCCTACCTGCCCCGCAGGCCAGCTGTGAACATTGAGTTTAAAGAACTGTCCTACTCTATCCAGGAAGGGCCATGGTGGAGAAAGAAAGGTGAGGAAAGCAAGGTTTCATCCACAAGAGGCTGAGGATGCAGCAGTTCAAACAACTGCTTATTTCTGCCTCCCAATTCTTAAGTATCTGAAGTAAATATAGTATTGCTGTGCTGCCAAATATCTGTCCTGTGATCTTGCCTGTCTACAATTTATTGTTGAGGGTGGGTAGAGCATGCAGGAGTTTAAAGATGGGGGTGGGGGAAGTGAGGAGGCTTTGTTTTTTTCACTCCTGCAATTGGCTGTTTTGTGAAATGGTTGTTTTCTCAGTACTCTTTCAGAACAGAGAGTATCTCAGAATTTCAGAAGGCATTAGACACCAGGAAAAAAAACCTATTTTCTTTAAAGGTTGTGTTTGGAAAGAAATGCTGTGAGCTATAGGTTTCTCTACAGCTTAGATGGGTCTCTCAAAGCTTACAATTTCTGTGATGAAATCACTGGCTCTTGCTGGGACTGAATCCTGAGGTTCAGTCAAGGACCACGATGCTTTTTGGGTAACTCCTTTGCTGATATACACTGCAAAGAGCTCACAGCCTGCAGCACAGGGCACCAAAATGATAGATATTGGGCACTTCTCAAAGAAGAGAAGTTTGGAGTCAGAAGAGATTATTCAGCTCTCTTCTCTATAGATTCTTGGTTGATTCCAGTTCTAAAAGGTGATTCTGTCCTTTCTCCTCTGCTTGGCATCAATTCCTTTCATGCCTTCATTTGCTTTGTGTAACCGTGTGTTTCCTAGAGAGTTTTTGGTTTTTTGGGGTTTTTTTTCTTTGGTGTGTGTGACTGGTCCTCTCTGAAAGGAAAACTAGGTCATGAAGTAAATTCCTGCCAGCGAAAAGAAGTATGCCCAAGAGAAAAATGTTGAAATCTTCAGGAGAATTTTGTGTACTAAATGGCATAATTGCCCTTCCTCGAGGAACTCTCTCCCAGTAATGTAAATTGTATGGTTGTGTGCTTCAATTCTTTTTAGAGATAAGGCCCTGCCAGTGCAGCCCTCACCTGAGCCATGCTTGATACCTGCACTGGCCCTGAAACTATAAATCCACTGGCTTAAAGGTTCCACTTGAAATTGTTTCACAAAGTACTTGGCTGCCGTCTGTAAATTGTATCATTATCACAACACCAAGGCTTCAATAGTCTAAAAATGTGTGGTATGAAAAGCTCTGGAGCTGTTGCCATGAAAGTGCTACTGTATGCGGACAGGCTGTGCATACAATTATTCATTTGTTGAAAGATCTGCAGATTTCATGCTTTAATGGGTTTTTCAACATCAAAACCGTATGTAGACCCACTGGCCTTCTTTTAATTACTTGCTAAAATTGCACGGAGCCACATTGTCCATAGGAGAACAGCTTGGTTTGGCAGCAACTTTGCTACATTCAAAATTATTCTTTATCTTATCAGAATGAACACAAAACACTGAAGGTTTTTTGTCCTCCAAGAAATGGAGCTATGCCAAAATCTCTCATTTAAGATTTAAAAGCTTGAGATTTCTAACTCAATCTCTTTCTCACTGGCCAGAATTGATTGAGGGATCCTGTACCCAAAACCTCTGTTCAAATCTTCTGACATGCCTGGGTGGCTCGGCTTGAACAGAAAAATATCCTGGCAAAAGGTCCTGCTGCTGAAAATAACCCGTGGAGGTATTTAGCTCTGGGGTATGGTTATGACTGTGCCACCACATTTGGGTTTGAAAGAGGAGGTTGAACTTTCCTGGCTGGCTGTGTGGAGGGGTTCAGATCCTCCTCAGCTGGTCTCACACCTCGTGCCACTGCTGGGACCACCGAGGACAGGCTCTGAGCTGCTGTCTGCCCCAGGGCTTGGCTCTCCTCTGCTTGCCAAGGAGCTGGCACAGACCTGGGAGGTCTGCACCCAGTGCCAATGCCTGTGAGCCAAAGGAAGGGGAATCACACCCTGTGGCTGAGGCCATTCCCAGCTGGAGGCAAGCCCTTGCCCTTCTCCTTCCTCATCACTGAGAGCACAGCTGGAATATTCTATCACTTTGGGTGCTTCATATCTATTAAATTGTTTTTCCCAGGCCAGTTCTTATAAGCCCTCGAAAAACACTTAATACACCCAAGGATAGCTCAGCTATTACTTTGGGGACATAAAATAAGCAGGATGGTTTCTGCTGCGGTGTTAGAAACAAAAAAGGTTTAATAAAAGGCAAAATAACAAACAGAAAAACTAGAGCCAGGTACAGGAGTCTGCTCCTGGTAGAAACACTTCACAAAAGCCCCTCTTCTCTTTTGTTCTGTTCTTTTCTACTTGATTGATCAGGCAGGTCTTTTTGGCTTCTATCCAATTAGATGTTCTCTGGTGTTTGGTGAAGTCCCTGAGACCCTATGAGGTGGCTTTTCACCTAACAGTTGAGAGAAACTTCTGGGCTTCTTTCCTTTTTTGGGGGACAAAGGTTAGTTTTGCCACTCTGTCATTAGGGGACACATTCCTACACATATCAGCAGAGACATGAAGCTGGAAAGGGTCTCTCAGAGGGGTTAAATAATGGTTCAGGGGGGTCTGAGGAGTCTGGGGCTGCTCCTGCCAGTAGTGCCAGATGATAAATTACACGAGCCCGTGGCCACACTTTGCAGTTTGGGTGGCTCAGGGTGGACACCAGGAAATAAATTCCTGTTCCCCAGCTGCAGCACTGGGATGTGTCACCCAGGGACAGCAGGGGACACGTGGCTGAGCTGCTGATCTGATCTGGAGCTGGTGGTTGTCTTGCTTTGAGTAGAGGGCTGGGCCAGGTGACCTCCAAAGGTCTCTTGCTCCAGTGTTTCAGTGAGTTGCTGGTCAGATTATAGAAACCTAGAACCAAACTTTCCTCCCAGCCATGTTCTCTCCTCCAGGGATGGGCTCAATATATTGGTTTTAAAATAAAAGATTTTCCATTAGAGAAATAGAAAACCAAATTGCCTAAATAGTCCCCAGTGAAGGTAGGAACCAAACAGTTCAGATTCTCTGAATTGTTTTAGTGGTTCTGCCAGTAGAGGATTTTTTTTGTGTGTAATTTGGGATATCTCTGTTCAAACCTGGTGGATTTGTAGCTGAGTGCATTGCATATAAAACTATTCTGAATACCTTACACTGGTTCCTGTTCCAGTGGGAAACTGAGACTTTGCAGTGCCCAAGTGTTGTACCTCCAGCACTGGTGGTTACTGCAGTTCAGCACTCCTTGTGGATTCCCTGGGCTAAAAGTCTCTCATTGCTGGAATGTGAAATATTTGAATTCACTTTTTTATGAGAAGAATAGCAGAAAACATGCTGGGAAAAAAAAAAAAAAAAAAAAAAAAAAAAGAAAGGAGATGTCTCTCAGTTCACATTGTTCTTGGGTGCTGGTTGTGGTAGGAAGAGATAAGGAATGCTGTTTCAAAAAAGTCTTTTAATTAATGGTGTTTCTATTCTGAAATGGAGCTTAAAAAAGAAAATCTACTATTTCCACATCATTCTCTGTGATTGTAATGAATTAGTTAAAACCTTTCAAGAGTGTTGGATCACAAAGGCAGAAGTACAGTTTCCTTGCAAAGACAATTTGTGCCAGCATGTTGGACAGGAATTCAACTGAAGAGCAATTCCCAGCAATTCCCTTCAGTAAAAATGGCATTGCAAAGTAATGTTAAGGTTAGGCTCTAAATTAGCAGAAGGAGGAATAATTAGTAGTGCTGCCATTGTGTTCTGTGCTTCGCTTGATTGTTCAGACAATGCAACTCATGGTATGTCATGTCTTTTATTTTCATTAAAAGCCCCCAAAAAAGGTGAATCTCCATTTCTTGTCAACAACAAAGGAGCTAAATATGCCATAGTAGACTTCAAATTGGAATTTTTTCATTGATTTTTGTCTCAACATTAAATTGATTAATTAAACAATTAAATACCATTTTCTCTTTAAATATGAGGAGGGGCGTTTTGGTTCTAAGGTTTATATGATAAATGCTGCTCTCCTTATGAGGTTTTATCAGACTCATAGCAGAGATTGGGGTGACTCTGGGGCTGATTAATTCCTGCTGCAATTTCCCCTGAGGTCAGTGGGATTAACAGGGAAGGAATAAGGCAGGTCAGTCCTTGCTCAAAGCTGCTGTGTCTGACCCACTCCATTCAGTAGGAGCTGTTGCCAGTATGGGAATTTGGGAGAGGTTAAAGAGGTAAAAGTTTCAGAAGGTCTCAGTTGACTTTGCCATTTTCCCCGTAAAGCTTTCAGGGAATTGGTCAACAGGTAGAAACAACTGTTCCTTCAGGTTTGAAGGAAAGGGATTTTTGAGTGATTTGTGAGGTTAAGGATCTTCCAGAAGTGAAAATGTGTCTCAGTCTTTGAATCCAGGCCATGTTCAAGCATGTCCTGGGGGTTTCCTGTGGCTCAGTGAGGTTTACAGTTTCAGAAAGCCCCAGAGCTCCTGGAGGAGCTGCTGTGAGGTTAAGATGGACTGGCAAAGCCAGAAAAGGGAACTTCAGCAAGTTTAGTAGAAATAACAGGGCTGCTTAGTCCCTGGATACTTCTCCTTTCTTTTAGGATGAGGGACCCAGCTGGCTTGGAGGGGAAAAGAAAGAGTCCTGTATGAGATCCAGTGTGGATCCTTCAATGTGAAAAGCAAGATCTGCAGAGCTTTGGAACAAAACATGGCCAAAGTTTCACTGTCTTGTCACAAAGCCATTTGTCTGAGGGTTGAGAACAGAGCTTTGGAACAAAACATGGCCAAAGTTTCACTGTCTTGTCACAAAGCCTGAGGGTTGAGAGGGAGACAGAAGTGGGTCTTGGCTTCTGAGCTGTGTGTTTTATACTGCAGTTTGAAATGTAAATCACAGGAACACAGAGATTGGTTTTACCAGTTCATAGAAAAATTACAGATGTATAGGTTTTCATGGTAGGCCTGCCTGAAGACTGTTTGTAAGAGGATTTGGTAGAAAAGTCAGTGCCTCAGGTTTCTGTCATTTTTGTTAAAAGCACCATGAAATAATCTGAATGGTGGTTTGGGGATGAATTATGTATAGTCCCCTATACAAAGGGGGCATGAAAAGTACTTTGGAGCTTTCTGTCTAGGTCAAAGTCATTCAGCTTTACTTGAAAAAGATACATACATTCTGCATAGCCATGAAAGGGCATTTCTTCTATTGTTTCTAGGTGGGTTTGCTATAATATAGCATGGAGATGGAAATATTCTGCCTATATAATTGAGTGCATCCAGTAAGAAAATAGTAATAAATCTGCTTGCAAAACACCACAACAACTCAGGGATTGCTTTTGGTTTTTTTTGTTTTTTTTTTCCCCTCCCCTCTCACACTTCTCAGTATTCATGGCTAATTAGGCAACGTTTTAGTTGGAAATTTCTCCGTTGTTATTTTTAGGGCTGTAATGAGTCACTTGCGCTGCGTTCGAGTGCGAGTTCTGGTAGGATTTGGTCTGGAGTAACCTCTGAGCGCACGGGCTCGGGCCAGGCACAGTGCAGCCGGGGATTTTGGTACAGAAATCCACTCTCAGCAGAAAACATGACATTTCTTGTTATTTTGGGTTTGTTCTGATGGCTCAAACCTCTTGGAAGCTAAGCGGAGAGGTGCTGCTGTCTTTGCTGTCAAGGTTGCAGTTCCGCAGCTTTGGGCGGCAGGAGGGCAGCGAAGGACCGGGCTCCGAGGTGTCCGGAGGGGGAACACGGAGCCCTTGGAAGCTTGTTTGGTATTCATGGAAGGCCAAAAGTGGCAGCCCGAGACAGTGTCATCAGGACAGCGCGATCCCTGCCTGCCGGCTCCGGGTGCTGTGTGTTGCGTTCATGCCGCTCTCTGCGTAAGGTGGAAACTTCACCGCTGTCAAGGCGTCGGCAGAGATTTAAACAGCCTGGGCTTTGCTGATTTCGGTGCTGTCCTAGCAATTGCCTCTGGCACACACACACTCGGACAGACCCATTTCTGTTTATTTAGCTGGACGCTTTATTTTATTTATTTATTTATTTATTTAATTTTTGCAGCATCCTCTCTGCTGAAAAGATCTCACACAGCCCCCCCTCTCTCCCATCCCATCCCATCCCATCCCATCCCATCCCAACCCATCCCATCCCATCCCACCCCATCCCATCCCATCCCACCCCATCCCCTCCGGAGACACCCAAACGAAGCCCGGGAGAGGAGGGGGGCCCGGGAGGGGGGGATTTGGCCTAGATGAAGTGCAGCTCCGTGCAGGGGCAGCGGGAGAAGGGCGGCGTTGCCGGGGCAGGTGCAGTGCGGCGGAGGCGCCGCGCCCGGCGCGGTTACTGCCGGGCGATGCACTGCAGTAACCCGGCGGGATGCGCGCCTGCCTGGTTGGCTGCTCCAGCCTCTGTTGCTAAGATGGGAAGGAGGGAGGGAGAGATGCAGAACGGGAACGAGAAAAAAAAAAAAAAAACCACTTTCCGAGAGAGATTTTTCTTTCCTTTTTTTTTTCCCCCCTCTGCCAGATGGGTTGCATTGTTCTCCACCTTTTTTTTTTTTTTTTTTTTTTTTGCCTTGCTTTGTCTGAGAGTGTGTTTTCATCTCTTGTGCAAATTAAGATCCATATGTTAGGAGGAGTAAACAAGTTAGGCCGGTTGAAACCAACTGCAATGCCGGTAAAAGGCTCTTTTTAGGCAAATGTTGTGTAGATTCCTTTTCAGTGGCTTAAAGTGTTGGCATAATTAGGCATAATTTTTTAGCAGAGAGTTTCTAAGCACGTGCTTTAACCTTGATAAAATCCGTTTAGTTTTTCTTCTGACGCTTAAGCTGTGTCAAGATGGTAAAAATATATTGAGTAGTTGCTGTTACTGAAATAGTTCACAGTGTTTTATTAAGTGATAAATAACTTCCTGGAGTCCTCTTGCATGTGTTCTGTAAAATAGAGGTTATTGGGAACAAATCTTGGTCAGCCCCTTTGTCTGATCCTTCTCCTGTTTCCCAGCTGAGTATGCCCTTACTTCAGCATTACTTGTTTTCCTTCAGGCAGAATCCATTGTTATTGTGGGTTTGTTTTGTTGGGGTTTGGGTTTTTTTTTTGTTTGTTTGGAGTTTTTTGGACCTGGAGCTTTTATAAAAATGTGCCTTAAGTTTGACTCAGTGCGTTTTGGTCACTGAGTCTTCAAGCAGAACATCTTCTTTCTCTTTGCTGTATTGTTTGTTAAACCTAAACATTACAATGACCTCACTATTCTTCATTCTAGCTAATGTTTTGATACAATAAATTTTATTAACTGCTGCTGTGAAAACTTGTGGCTGAGGAAGGAGGTTTTAGGGAGTTACCAGTAAAAGCATTCTGGAATTTATATGCCAGGAAGTGGTCACAGTGAGTTGCTGAGTCTGAGCTCTGGTCTTTGCTGTTTCCATCTCTCAGAAAAAGTGTTGGGGGCTGGCTGTAACTCACCCTGACACCCTTCCACTCCAACTTGCTCTGTGCTGAGTGGGATTTGATGATATGATTTATCCTCTGCCCATAGGTGGCCATGCCCTGCTCGAGGTGTTGAGGAGGTAGAGGCAACATGCACCAGCATCTGGGTGCACTTTTGTCACATTTCAAAGCAGACTTTGGTTTCTGTAGTCTGGAGATCCATCTGAAGGCTGAGGAAAGATGAAGCAAGAGGCATTTTGCAATTGGAGACTTCAGACATCATGTGGTCGTCCAGGGTTTTCCACAACCCCACTAAAAGGAAAGAGAAATCACAAGAGCAGAAAGAAAGCAGAAGCTAACTTGAGTAAAAATGCTGTTAAAGTTCATTTTTTGTTGTGCACTTTCATGCCATTTTGGAAAGTGCCTTCTGGAAGTCCTTGGGGCCTGAGCTCACCAGCTCTTTAGGGCAGATTTTTGTTCCATGGGGATTTAATATCTCAGAGCTCAGCTCTGTATCCTCTGAGAAATTATTTGCTTCTCACACTTCCCTGTAGCATTTTTCTTGTAGGTAGACTGTGGTGACAGATCATGACACTACTCTGAATGTGGCAGGCCCTCACTCAACTCAGCTGCTTTATAATTCACATCTGCACTCTTTAAACTTAGGATGGATAACTTTGTCTTCTATTAAAAAACAGTGTTTGGTCTTATTATTAAAATAACAAGTCAAGACTTACAAGAAACAACATGCAAGGAGATCCCCAGCAAAATTTACATGGTTAGCACGTGGGAATGAACTGATTTGGATTTATAATTAAAGCGTTGCAAACTGAAAGGTGGGTGTTCATTCTCAAAATGAAAGTCCTTGAGGCAAAAGCTAAATCAGCCAGTGATGCTTTAAACCCAGAACCTCTGTGGCTTGCATCTGGAGAGGTGCAGAAGGACATGTATCTTACATAAGACTGAGTTTTTGTCAAAAATAAATTGGGAGTTTGGGTCATTGTGCCCAGAGTCTGTTACTTTGCAGCAGGACTGTGAGATAACTGGCCACCTACCTTATTGTGGGATTCATTTATTTAAGAGCTTTAATAAAATGCCTTGTTGAAACATGACATCCGTGTCAGATGACAAAATGCCCACTTTTTTTAAAGGTGTTCCTTCTAATGGATATCACACGCAATTAGTATTGCCAAATCTTGTATCAGAAACTTCTGCACAAGGCCTTTTATCTCTTATCAAAAGCCTTGGGACAGGAAGAAGCTGAGGTGGTGGTGGTTCAGATTGCCTGCCCACTGTGCCAGCTTTGAGCCCAGCAGCCAGCAGTTTTTGGTTAGCACCACTGGTACAGAAGGACAACAAATCCACAAGCTCTTACTTACTGTGTGGAAAATGTAGTTTTCTTCTGTGAAAGTGATTTACATTCAGAACTTTAGTCCCTAGGACTGGCAGAGTGTTCCTTATCAAGCCCAGGACCAAGCTTAAACAGACACCTTCCTCTTGATATCAAAGTCTGTTAGGAAATGGAAAAACTGAGGGTCCCCAGATGGTCCAAATGTACTCACCTTTTCACCAGCTTCATGAGAAGAATACATAATACAGCATGTATGGAAGAATTACTGCCCTTTTCAACCAATTCTTTAGGTTGTTCATCCCCAAGTATGATGGAGAAGGGTAACAGCACAGACAGAGGAGGCCAGACAGTTTTGGTTGTTTTCAGTAACTCTGAAGCTCAGTAACTTCCTACAAGTAACTGGAAGGAGGCCTGCTGCAATATCCCATTGATGATTATTTTGGCATCTGCTCCCTTGTGAATTCTGTGCTTTGGTGCAGATGTTTGAGTTTAATTTGGCCTTTGGACGCTTCGTCACTTGGAAAATGAGATTTTTGAGAGAATGTCTGATCTGAATATGTGTGGTGGCATAAAATACAGCAGGGCCAGCCCTGTGTGAGTGTCTCTGGAAGGAGGGCAGAGCAGTTCTGTCTGGGAAATGGTGTGGCTGGGGACTGCAATGGCTGGATGAAATGGATGAAATGGGCTGCAGTTGTGGGCTGCAATGTGGCTCGAGTCACTGCAGGTCCTCACTGGACCTTCTGGTCACTGCTGGGCTTCTGCTCCCATTTCCAGCTCATCCAGGCTCTGCTGATTGGTGGGGGAAACAGATGCACTCTGCAGACTTAATTTTCTTCAGAAGGTACAGGGATAAAGCCATCCAGATTCTTAGCAGGCAGAACTACATGGAATTACATAATAGCCGAAGAGATAGCCGCTTGTTTGTTCAGGTTTGGGTTTTTTTTTGTTATGTATCTGTTCCAAATAAAAATAAATGGCAGAGACCTTGGCTTTACAAGCTAATTTACCATCTGCCTCTCATCTAGTATGTACAGCCTGCATCTTTTGTGTAAGAAACGTATTTCTTCTGGCTTCACATGTTTAGAGTAATGACAAATGTTGTTTATAATTGCAGAGCATCTGCTACAAAAGAGAGGAGAAGATTGAATATGCAGTGGTCAGGTTCCTGGGTAAATGAGAATGGACCTGTGCTCTGTCTCCTGCTGAGCTTTAGAGGGTAGGCTTTTATGCCAGACAGAAGAAAGAAGTTTCAAATGAAGCTATGCACCTGGTTAATATGAAATTTAAAGGAAAAAAACACCACAAACTGAGGCTTTTAATACTCTTGTTAAGCAATGGAGTTAAATTCTGCCCTGTTGCATCTGTTTTGTGCTTTTGAAGCAGTCAAGTGGATGGGGCTGCACCAGCAGAGCCTGGCCAGTATAATCCTTTTTTAGTCATGATGCAGTTATTACCTCAAGTGCTTTGAAAATTAAGCACTCTAATAATACCAGCATGGCAGGGCTGGAATGGGTAAATGAGTACCCAATTAAAAGAAAGGGGATTGGAGCTAAATATTTGCTATTAGAGGAAGAGCATTTTCTTTTTCTGGGTCAAAGAGCCACAAACTGCAGCCAGCTTATTGCATATGAATATCAAGGCCTGATGTCTAAAATGCTATTTGAGGCTCATAAAGCTGAAGCCAGTCTGGGATGGAGTTCCATTTCCTTCTCCCCTTGGAGAGGTGAAGCTCTTATGCAGAGAAATGTGAGCCAGAAAGCCAAGAACAGAGCAGAGGGCACATCTGTGCACAGCTGGCAGTGAAAAGTTACTCCCCTGGGTTTTAATCTGACCCTGAGTCTTGCAGAATTTCTTGAAGAAGAATTTTCCCCAGGGAAACAAACTGACAGTACATAAACACAAAGATGACTGATGGGAGGCCTTTTGGAAAGCGAGTTGGGTCAGTCTGTTTTGTAACCAGAACTGCTGAGTTCTTCACAAGGAGTGTCCAATGATAATGACAGTAATTAGGCAGTAATAAAACTTAGACTGCTAGGAGCAGCTGGAGCTGGTGGGGCTTTGAAACATGAAGGGATCCCTCCTGCCCTGGTGTGTGGCAGCCTTGGTTCTGGAATTCCAAGTCCAGCTTGTGGTGAGGCAGGGCAGCTGTATGGAGCAGCAGGAGGACAGAGGGCTTCTCCAGCACCCTCCCAAACACAGATGGCACCTGGGCAAACCTGAGCAGCCCCAGTGCCTCCCTGGCATTCCTCCTGTGTGGCTTCTTGTGGGTTGCACGCACCAACACACACAGAAGATCTCTCCACCAGGTGGGTTTGGGACACGCTGTCCATCCCATCAGTCCCTCAGACTTTGGTCTCCTTCAGTTGTTGGCACCTGGACCTACAGTAACCCCTCAGATTTTCAACCTCATGCTCCAGCAGCTGGTGTGGAAATCCTTCAGCTGCTGACCGCTGGATCCAGGGTGGTGTCTCCTGGAATGGGCTCACACAGGTGAGGCCATTCCCACCTGAGAAATCTGGGAGCAGTGTTTAGCAGGAGTGCAGGCTGGACTGCAGGGAGGAGGAGCTCTGTCACACAGGTGTAGCTGCCTCCTGACATGCCTCTGGCTCCCTCAGTCCCCATTTCCAGCTATTTTCTCAGGCCTGTTCCTCCTCAGTCTTTGATCCATCCCTTTCCATCCCCTAAATGTCCTGTGATGGATGTTTGTCACTCTGTAATTCCCATGGCCATCCCATGGCTGGTTCTACACCATCCCAAACTCTTGTTCCCCCTGCATGGCATGGTAAAGGTCGGCATGCCACTGAAACAATTTCCCTGGGGACACATCTTGGTGGGTTTTCCTCCAGGAACAGCAGCCCTGTCCTCTCCATTTTAGCATCTTCAGAGTGGCCAGTTCAGTGGGTTGTGTCTTCTGAGCCTCACCTCAGTCTCTGTGCTCACTGGCCTTGTGTCACATAACTGAGCAAAGACCATTTTTAGACCTTCTCGGCTGATTTGATTTTTCTGAACTTTGGATTTAAAAAGAAAGGAAATAATATGTCTGGCCAGTTGTTTGTTTAAGCCCATGGAAAGTTTCCCCGTGGTGTAAATCATCACTGAAGTGGAACTCACATTAGGCAGATTTTTACCCTCTCCTGTGGAAGTTTCAGGAAAGCGGTGAGTGACTGCAAATAGGGAATGGAGCTGCTGCACTTGTGGCTATGATAAATCAGCTTCTGCTGTCTTACAGGCTGAGTTATGACAATATGTGTGAGCTGCTATATCACAAACAGTCAGAGGAGCTTGACAGACAGCCCTGAAGGAGGATTTGATACTGGATTTCTTGCCTGGGAGACCGGTGATGTAAACCTGAAGGAGAAACACATTAAACCTGAAGGAGAAATACATAACCTGAAGGAGAAATACATTAAACCTGAAGGAGAAACACATTAAACCTGAAGGAGAAATACATAACCTGAAGGAGAAATACATTAAACCTGAAGGAGAAATACATTAAACCTGAAGGAGAAATACATTAAACCTGAAGGAGAAATACATGACCTGAAGTATTCACCAGTCCATGAACCCTGGGGTTGCTGTCAGACCTGGTGTTCATGGAGGAAGACTGTGCCTTGTGCAGCAGTCTGACATCTGGGGACACCAAAAGAAAGATGAAATGTCTGAATATACATGAAAATAGTAAACAGATTTACTGTTTAGTCTCCAAGCAGAAATATGGGCATCAGTCTCCTGAACCCCATGCATTCTTTTTGCATTATAAAATCAACCAAACAAATAAAAATAAAGCAGGCCTTCCCATATAGGGCATGGCTGGGACATTTTAGCACTCATCTTTTGATTCTTATTGACAGGCAGTAAAAATAAGCTCCTCCAGCTAAGTGAATTGGGACAAAGGGTGGCACACGTTTTACAGTAAATAAAAATAACTTCAAAGCCAACCTAAAATTCTTCTTGGATGCTCAAACTGTGCTGCTCCAAAAGTACAGGTCCAAAGGAATGCTGGAATCACTGCAAGGACACACTGGACAGAGTTTAGCCAAGGGACAGGTATCAGCATTCTGCCAGGGCTGTTGTCTTATGATAGAATATTTTGGACCAAATTAACAGAAATTAATGAAGTTTGATGAAGGAAGGGTATGGCCTAATACCCAGAAGGAACTTTTTCACTTATTTATATATTTCACTGCTAAAACTACATTCTAAAGATTACAGAAGCCAATTAAATTCATTTTAAATGTCAGTGTTGGATGTCACCAGCATTCAAGGCATGTTTACCTGGTGGTGGAATGTGTCAGCAGACACCATCCTGTATAGACGTGTCTGAAAGCATCAGAGGACCTCCCTTCAGAGCACTAAAAGTAATATATTACAGGTGTATTCTATGTGCATTGTCCCTCTAGGTATAAATATGTTCAATATATGTGCATTTAATTTACTTATATAGATACCTGTAAATATGAGTGAGTGTATATAGAAACACAGGCCATCTATATCTATATCTATATCTATATCTATATCTATCTATATATCTGTATATATATGTAGGTTATATATAGATATTTATAGGTTATCTCTGTTTGCATATTTAGATGTGTGTATGCACATACATTCAGGTATATTTATTTGTGTACTAAAACTGGCTGCATATCACTGCAACAAATGCTTTGAAGATAACATTTTAATCGAGGTGTATATTCCTCCTCCTCCTTTGTAGTGACAAGATGATGTAATTATGGGAAAGCAGCAGCAGCAACCTGATTTTTTTTTTTTTTTAAATGAAAAGCAAGAGAGTAGCAGTTGCTTAGAAGTGGTTCAGGTCTGTTGCTAGTGGATTAACAGCATAACAGGCTAAAATAGCAGGAAAAATGAATGTAAAATGGAAGCTGTTTTATCTGAGTGCCAGTGGTGAAAAGAATGGCGTGAAGAAATGGCAGCATTTTGCAGATGCTTTTCAATAGGGACTTATTACATTACATAGGTTGAGTAATTTTCTGCTCCCAGTCATTTCTCTGGTAATCAGATTGTTTGTGCTTTGTTCTTGCTGCCTTTAGAAGTTGTAGGAATTGGTTGGAGCTCTCATGTGTAGCAGTGGTGGGTCCAATTCAGACCTGTGTGGGTTATTTTGCCTGCTTGTAGCTGCCAGCATCATTGTCTGAATCCCCTCATTAGCTGAGCATCTTTGGAGCTTGCTTTCCTGCTGGGTGTAGAGGAGAGTATGTTTATGTGCCAGATAAATGGCTGCTACTTCTGTTTGTTTCAACAGTGCTTTGCTGGTGAAAACCGGGGGGAGTTGTGTATCTTGGATTTCAGAAGGAAAACACTGAGGTTTTAAGTAGAATAATGTGTTCTGGTTTGCAAGAGCCACCGAGAGAGTGATGCTGCAGAGAGCAGGGAAATGGTGGAGGTGTTCTTCTGGCTGGTTTTCCTGGGGACTGGAAACATTCCTTAACTGCACCAGGAAGGCAGATAGCAGCACTGCAGATGCACAGCTGCACTTCCCAGGAAGAGCTCTCTGCGCATGGATGGTGCCCACTGTGGTCCCTGTGGCTGCTTTTGCCTTCCCTTCCTCTGATGTGGGAAAGGGAATGGGCTGGGGAGGGAATTGTGTGTTTGTGGCCGGCCTGGGGAGGATCCACACTGTGTCCCCCAACACATCTCAGGGCTGTGAGCACGAGTGCTCTGTGGTCACTTCATCACCGAGGTCAGGAGGGTGGGAGAGGGATGACAAGAGCTGTAATGGTATTTTTGCTGTCCACGTGGCTCTCCCACACCTCGGGATTGGTGTGAATTGCCCATTTGGAGGATGGTCCCACCTGTCCCTCCTCCAGCTCCCCCATCCACAGCAGCAGCCATTCCGAGCAAGTGCTGCCGCTAAAACCACAGAGGAAAAGGTGCCTCCAGATGCTTCCAGGGTGTTTACAACTGTACACAAGGAAAGGGGATTGGGCATATAGTCAAGATTAACCTCTCCTTTTGTATTGCAGTATCATTATCTAATGAGATCAGAAGCAAAGCCCAGCAGCTTAGTCAGTATTAGAGCGTAGGCACCCATTTCAGGAGGGAGCCTTTGAGAAGAGCAATCCTGAGCCGTCCTCCTACACCATTTGCTTTGCAGCTTTGCAAGATGGAAAAAGTGACAGCTGTAAACCTCCCCAAAGGCACTTGCATGTTCTCCTGATGTGCGTTGCCTCCAGACACTTCAGCTCCCCTGGCACCATCAGGGGTGATCTCCAGAGGTGACCCCAGCTCTGCTGTCCCTGCTCTGCTGGGACAGAAACAGAGCAGCTCTGTTGGAATTCATGGGGATGAGGTCTGGTTTTGAGCCATCCATGCTATTTCCACCAGACCAGGTCCCATTTTTGGGGTTTATATACTTTAGGATTCACGTTGTCTGCTCTTGATTCTGCATCAGTTCTGAAAGTACTTTCTGTTTTAAGTTTGCAAACACCCCTCCACAAGAGTGTGCCTTGTGCAGTTTCCCCAAGCATTATTTTAACATAACAGATGATGGGATTTTTGTGGGAAAAGCTAAATTTTAATTTTTATTCTGTTTTGAATAAACCACTCTGTGTGCCCTTCACCTTACTGACATATGAGGGTCTGAAGAGCAGTGCTGTGGGAACTGCAGCAAACCCTTCAGTTGTGTAAGGACAATTTATCAACAAATAAACGGAGAGTGTGGGAGACAGGAATTGAGTAGGTAAGATCCTGTCCCTGCTCCAAGATCTTGAGCTTAATATTTGATGTCAGTAGACTAAGGACGTGGGACCAGGGCTTGTGGAGGCTGCTGTGCTAACAGTAACATCAGCTGTAAATGCACAAGAACTGTTACAGATATTACAAGTACAGAAGTAGAAGCTCATCTGTTGGGGGCAGGTAGCAGAGCTTAAAAGCAGCGTGTTGGGTTCCACTCAGGTCTTCATTGGAAGTGGAGCAGTGACTCAGTTTTAACACATACACACAGGAATTTAAAAACATGGCAATGTTTTGAAAATGTTGTGATCTGGTAAGAGAGCAATGTTCTGTACTTGTGCCATTACCCAGATTGCTGCAGCCCCTGTCAGAATAAGGTAATCTCACCTGTTGGCACAAGGACAAAAAAAGACACAGGTGGTGCATTCATCACTTGCACACAATGATCAAAAGCATTTAGCCAGCACTGAAATGAAAACCAACAATATTAGAGGTGCTTATTTTCCCATTTGCACGCAGACTACAGCTGTTATGACTGTGCTTTGTTCTGTCACATACACTTAGGAAAAAATTGCTTCAAAACTCTGAGCTTGTGCATTGCCCATATGGCACTGAACATGCTGCCCTGAGAATTGTCTGTGGCCTGGCAGACCACAATTGTTTTATCACTGTGTGTAATCCCTGTGACACTGAGATTTGAAATTATTTTAAGGTATTATGTATTTTTAAAGTATTTTTAAAAGCATGGATTGCATGAGCTGTTGTATCTATAGGCAGTAGAGCAAATTTTTCCTCAGGTGTCTCACAGCAGTGAGAAACAGGGCTGGACACATTCCTAGAATCACAGAATGGTTTGGGTTGGAAGGGAGCTGAGAGATCATTCTTTTTCCACCCCCCTGCCATGGCAGGGACACCTTCCACTGTCCCAGGCTGCTCCAAGCCCCAGTGTCCAACCTGGCCTTGGAATGTGGCAGCCACAGCTGCTCTGGGCACCCTGTGCCTGCCCACCCTCACAGGGCAGAATTTCTTTCTAACATCTTATCTCAATCTTCTCTGTTTTAATTTGAAGCCAATTCCCCTCTTGTCCTGTCGCTCCATCCCTTTTACACAGACCCTCCAAACCCCAGTGTCCAACCTGGCCTTGGAATGGGGCAGCCACAGCTGCTCTGGGCACCCTGTGCCTGCCCACCCTCACAGGGCAGAATTTCTTTCTAATATCCTTATCTCAATCTACTCTGTTTTAATTTGAAGCCAATTCCCGCCTTGTCCTGTCACTCCATCCCTTTTAAACAGACCCTCTCCATCTTTCTTGTTGGCTCCCTGCAGGCCCTGCAAGGCCACAGTTAGGTGGCCAAAAGCTTCTCCTTTCCAGGCTGAATCAGCTCAGTTTCTCCAGATTTTTCCTCACAGCAGAGGTGCCACTCCTTTGAATCTGTGCAGGTTCCTGCTGGGTAAGAGCACGTGGACAAATTATACAGCAACCTGCAAATTATACATCACCTTTTATTGGTAAAAAAAATTCATTGATGGCCAGCAGACTGTAAGTTACAAGGAATTTCATCCAAAAGATGCCAGACAAGTGAGTCTCCACATCTCCTAGGGGAAATAGCCGTGGTGGGGTGGCCCTAGCTTGTGGCTGAGCATCCTCTCAGCCCCTCCCTCAGTCTCCTCCCTGCCCCCAGAACAGGGCAGAGCAAAAGCTGAAAGTTATGAAGATGAAGATCAGGGCAGTTTAATTAGTGAAGCCAAGCTGCCTGTGTCTTCTCCCAGCTTCTGGCACACCCCAGGCCACTCTAAAAAAAAAAAGAAACCCTTGACTTTTTGCAAGCCCTGCCCAGCAATAGCCAAAACTCAGCGTGTGACAGATGCTGACTGCTCCAGAACTGCCCCTTGGGGGCTGCTCTGCAGGAAATTCACTCTGTCCCAGCCAGACCCAGCAGAACAGCTCACATTTGGTGTTCACACCACAGGTCCTTGCAGCTGGTTAAAATAAACCCCACACTGGTAGTCTGAGTTCTTCGTACATCAGTGTTGCTACGTGGAAGTTTTCCATCTTCCACTCTTTGCAGTGGTGCAATATTGCCTTTTCTCTGGGTTGCCATGAGTCCCTGCTTTTGATCCCTGAGCCTGTGGCCCAACACAGCTCTGTATTGATTTTGGTAGTGCTGTGGTGTTTGGCAGGAGCTGGGTGTGGAGAGTGCCTGTGATTTTTAGGATCAAAGCATGTTTTGAGGTGACATGGATATTCTTCTGGCTGTGTCTCCTCGTTGTTTCATTTAAAATGACAGTATTTGTGGGGAAAACAGTGTAAACACCCTGGAATCTTTATCTCCTCTTTATTTCCTGCATGTACTGATGTGTTAATAGGTAGCAGAGAAAAATGACTTACAGAAGGAGTAAAGTATAGGTGGGCCAGTGACACAAAGTTATAATAAGGGAATAAAGAAACCTCAAGTGACAAGTCAAGCTGAATTTTCTGGTAATGCATCCAACCAACACTTTTCTGAAATGTCCTTGTCAGTTTAGTTGGTGGTCAGGAAAAAAATGGAAACGTTGCCTTGACTTTGGCAGAGAAGATGTGCACTGGAATATGGTTTACAGAGACATCTAATTAGAAGGATTTGAGAAGACCAGCACTTTTAAAGTGTGTCTCTCTTACTAATGTTACACATGAGTCTTCAGGCCATTAAAACAGCTCATTTCTTTTGATGGACTTCCAGTTTGTGGAGGAAGCAGCTGCTTTTACTACCAAATTTCTCCTGTCTAATTAGACCAGTTGAGTCAGCCAGCTTAAATCAGCCCATAGCTTACCCCTTGCCTCTTCACTGAGGAGCTGAATAACCTAATTGTAAAGAAGGACAGAAAATGTCAAAAGAAGTTACAGTTGTTACTGGGAAATGAACCAGTGCAGGGTAAAAAATACAAGGGAAAAAAGGCTCCTAACACAGAGGGCCTCCTGACGAGCTATAGTGAAAATCCCTCTGGAAATTCTCAATATCCCCTCTTTGTTGGAAAATGACAGTGCATCAGAGTAGCAGCTTGTTGTTTGTTCACTGAATTTTCCTCTGGCTACGTTTCGGTGCAGGAGATGTGTTAGGTGGAGGATTTTTGGAGTCAGGAAGAGGGAAAGGGAAAGCCCAGCTGAGTGGTGACCAGGGCGCTTGAAACTCTGTGAGACCCAAGCTGAAGTTCTTGATCCAACTCAAGGACTCGGGCTTGGATCATCCTCACCTCAGTGAGTTCCACCGGCCTCTGGAGTGACTTGTTGCTGGTTTGCCAAGAACATAACCAGACCAAAAAAAAAATCCACCTCCAAAAAGAGTTGAATTTTCTCTCTGCCTCAGAATAAGGTGGAAAACCTGTAGTGGAAGTCATGCTTTTGTGATATGAGTTACTGCTTCCCACCTTGCTTCAATAATAATTCTGTAGATAATTCCAAAAGGACAGGATTCCCAAAATTCTGAATGACTCTGATGCCTTATTTTTAGTATATTATATTTCAGTATGTCCTGAAAATGTGAATCCAACTTAATCTCTTTTTTTTGAACTTCAAATAATTTTAATGTGTACATCTGATTTTTTTTTTTAGTCTGTGAAATCAAAATAATCAAATGGATGGTATTTATACTACAATTAAAGTGCATATATCAAAATATTTTTTCTGTTTCGTGTGTGAAGAGTTTTTCTCTTAAAAACTCTTGATTTTTCCATGGGACATATTATTGATGAAACATTTAATTGCTTAGGATGTGTGGTTAGCAGCAAGACTCCTGCTTTGCTCATGCTACTCTATAAGCTCCAACTAATCCATAACATAAAATGTAGGTCAGCTGGAGCTTTTAAAAACAGACGGAAATTCAGGAGTTCATGGTAGTGCAATGGATGTATGTCCCTGTGAGGCTGCCAACTTCTCCAAATGCAAAATAAAAGCAGAAATCAGAGTGCTGAAAAGTGCTCATTCTACCTCATTCCCATCCCAGGACCAGCAATGCCCTGTGCAGTGGCTTTTGTTTGTAACATATTCAGCCCTGGCATGCTACAGAAGATGATAATTACTTCTGAGGCGTTTAAAGGTTATTAGATTTACTTTATTGGCAATGAAAAGTATTTTAATTTGGGCAGCTTCATTAGTGTAAATATTCTAGAAGAGAGCGGTAAAACCACAGTTGTTCTAAGTAAAATGTGAGGAGTGGAAGTAATCCAGGTTTATTTCTGCACACACTTCAGGTTTTCCTTTGTTTTTACCTTCAGGATCATAGGTTGTATCTTTTACCAGATCAGCGAGGAAATAAAATGAATACATTACCCTGTGTTTCTGCTTCAATAAAGTTGTGAGTGTTTGGAGAAGTGATGAGAAGCAGTGTGGCTGTTTCTGAAAACAGGAGCCTGCCAGGACACGTGCTGCATCTGCCCATATGGCAGGGAGCAGGGATGCCCTGCTGCCCTCCCAGACACCACTCCTGCTCCCTCTGACAGAGCTTTTCCAGGTCTGAAACCCCCAGGGAAGTTCCTGTCCGTGTCTCTGCTCCTGGGTGTGCGTAGCAGGGTTAAAGACTCGGTGCGTGAGCTTCAAATTTGCTTTTTAAAAGAGCTCTGATGTTTGCCCACGAGTGTGTTTCACAGGGTTCTCCTGGCTCTGAGTGCTCCTCACCTTCCTGTGGGAGAGAACGGGGCAGGAGCAGTGGGAATGTGAGGGGATGGAAGCGCAGAATTGGTTTGGGATGGTGGGAGAGGCAGGGCAGGGATGTGCAGGGGTTGCTCAGAGGCAGAGATCACCTGTATTTCACAGAAAGCTCCTGTCATCACTACTGCAGCTGAGCTGGACTGATGTGAAAAAACGGAATTTGTTTGGAGTCAAATGTAACATTTTGAGTTTCCAAAGCTGACTAATGATCTGTGATTTTTTTTCTTGATCTCAGACTCTCTGGCAGCTTTTAAATTGCAGTCATGATGGCTGAAAACATTTTTCAAAATCCAAGAAATGTCTCTCCTCATGTCTGAAAGCTGGGGACAAAGCGTTGTCTTGTGAGGGTGTGAACCATGGCAGAAGTCTGTTTTAGACAAAACTTCTAATAGTCTGAGAAAAGGGTTTTTTCCCCTCTGCAGTTTACAGGAGACATCTCATCACCTTCCAGTTTATCCTAGAGTGTGCGATGCAGATCACAGAAGGCTTTCCTTTGTGCACCAAGCTCTTTGGACCAGATATTGCCATGAGGCCCAATGTGGAGGAAAGAGATGCTAAATAACTTCAGCTGCTTCTTCTGTAACTCCAGAAAGCCCCAGGGCTCCCCTCTGACCCTTACACAGCTGGACAGGAGGAAAGAGCCAGTTTTACTTTTGCTTTTCCCCCTTCCCTCCTTCTTGCTCTGGGTACACATGGGTGAGGAAGGGAGAGGTTCAGAGAGAAAGGGGACTCTGAGCAGCAGCACAGGAGAGCAGAGCAGTGTTCTGTGAGGGAGGAAGGCTTTCTGCCTGCAGGGTGACCCAGCTGCATCCACGCTTGGCAGGGAAGGCACTTGGGGCAGTTCCGTTCAGAGCAGCTGCTGGGATAGTTCAGAATATCCCCCACTTGAAGATTTTTTATTTTTTTTTTAAATAAGGGGATGTTGTGAAGGATTCTGGTTTTATTTGTTTGTGAGACTGTGAATAACACTATTTGTACCTTGATGTGTGAAGGTACTGCAATTATGAGAAATTGCTTTCTGCCTGATTGTCACACGTAAACAGCTTTCATCTCACAGTGCATCAGGCTCGTGACTCCGGGTTGTCATTCCAGGGAATGTGTCAGCCTTTCATTTCAAACTGCCTTGGCTTTTCTTTTGTCAGGAAGGACCTTTCCTGTGCGCTGAAGTAATAGAAACAAAGGCAATTAAAAAAAAAAAAAAAGGCATCAAAAAGCAATTATCAAACAAAGATTAGGCTGTGGGTATTGCTTGGAAAAGACAATTCTACTAGATTCAGAAGAAAGATGAAGCTGTGCGTCATTCATACTTTTTTTCTTTTTTCTCCTTTCATATTTCCTAAGGGTTGAAGATAAATTAGGGTAGCTATTTTCTGTACAGGCACAGTACAAGCTATGCCCCAGATCTCCAAAATGCTTCAACATGTAAATACTGCTTCTGGAGCCATCAGGTCCTGCTGCAAGTAGAGATTTATTTGCATTCATGTTTGAAGGTTACTTTCGTTCATTGACCTATTTAATTGTCATTCTCTATCCCTGGCTGCAGGCATATGGCTCCATGTGCCTGTGGAGGGAAGAGGAGCAGCTTTAACTCTCTCAGGCAGAAACATTCCACAGGGAAAAAACCCAAGAACTGAATCTTAACATGGATGTAGCCTGGTAATAATAACAACAATAACAACAATAATAACAATAATAGCAATATATGAATAAGAATAAGACTGAGAATGAGAGTAAGAGTAAGAATAAGAATAAGAGTAAGAATAAGAATAAGAATAAGAATAAGAATAAGAATAAGAATAAGAATAAGAATAAGAATAAGAATAAGAATAACACCCTTGGACTCACATGTAATGGCAATCATCTGTAAACCTTACTAGAAGCTGCAGAACCAAATAAAAAGGAGGCAGAAAAGGTGAATGCAAGGAGACACAGGTTGCTTAGATGCTTCTGCTCTGGTCAGAACCATAAAAAACATGGAATTAAAGGGTGCTGGCACAAACCCATCCATCTCCCTGCACAGTGGAGAGGTGTAACCAGTAGTAGCAGGGGCAAGGAGTTTTGCCACAATATTGGTGACACTTTCTTCCTCTCTTCTGTTGGTGGAACATTTGTCAAGAAAACCAGAATTCTGTGTCCACCTCTGTTTTTTGTCCCTTGGGTTCTCCACATAAGGGGAGAGTGGTTGTATAGTCTGTTAATCCTTCAAACTCAAAATTCGGGGGCTGCAGAGCTTGCAAGCCCAGCAGAGTGTCATATCTAATTAGTTATTCTGAGGAGGAGCAGCATTCAGATACTAAAGTGATGTGATGAGCAGCCAGGATAACAGAGAAGGAGCACGGTGCTCATAACTCCTATTTCAGAGTTTCAAAGGAGTGGAATCTTTACTTAGTCAGGGCTTTTTTTGTTTGACTGCACAATGTGAACTGTCACATCCAGTGTCTTGCATAAGTTTAATATCTAGTCCATGGATCTGAGGGAACAATGAAATTAAAGGACTTTGCAGATTCTTTATAATCTACAGCTTGGTTTAAGATTCTCCCTGTGCTGGAACTTGGTTTCTTGCCTGACTGGCCATCTTCTCATCATTCTCTTTTATTATACAACATGACCTACAGTTACTGGGGATTTTATGTCATAAATCTTGGCTTGGGGGCTCACAATCACTTTCCAGGCTCCAATTTATTGTGCGTTTTTCTGACTTGCCGCTGAAGGAAATTACTGTTCAGCACAGAGGAAGTGGTGTCAAACGTTGGGCATTCATGCAAACAAAATCCAAAAACTGCTTTTAAAGTTTGTCCTGAAACGTGCAGCTTTTGATTTACATCTTCCAAAGCCCATTTGGGTTTTTTCAGGCTCTGAGATGTTTATACCCAGTGCTACCAGCAAAGTACTGGAGCTAGGTGATAGCTTGAAGAAAAAAATGTGTGAAATGCCCCCAGTTATCAGGGTGAAAACAGCATCTGATACCTTTGTACATCCTGAACATGGCCAGGCTGCTCTTCTTGATGGGTTCCCAGGGAGCATCTGCAGGTGTCCCAATCCAGCCTGAAAACTGGGATGTGCAATTGCTGTGCTCAAGTGCTTCGATGGTGCAAGCAGATGAGGGACCACAATCAAACTGGCATTTCAACCCACAAAAAAGGTACCAAAGCCAGCCAGCATTTTCTTGGCAGTGCATGGGATTTCTCACAGCATCAAGAGGCTCACCTAAGCTAATTGTCCTAAACTCCCACTGTAGTGAAGAGAGAGGCACTTCCACAGGGTTATTTATCCCTTCCCAGAGCAGGAGTGCAGAATAAGTAGAATTCATCATCAGTTTGCTGTGCCTGTTCCTATGCACTGATAATTTATGGGCCCTAGAAATGAATTTGGGTTAAGCATCAAACATTTTGATGTGTCAAATTAGGTAGATTGAGCACCCCGAGCCTTGCTGTGAGCAGGGGCTAAGCCCTGCATCTGAGTAAGGACTAATCCACCTCATGACCACTAAGTGGGAAATCGGCTGTGGATCAAGAGCAATATGTTTGACAAGGCCTGGCTGTGGGCTATATTAAGAAATGCAGTTTAGTCCACTACAGAGAAAGAGCTTTGCTGCCCACAGGGGGATTTCTCTTCTTTTTTTTTAAAGCTTGAAAGACTTATTCGTTTAGGTTGCGAGGAATAAATTCCTCATTTCTGAGCTGGAAGGAGCTGTGAGGCAGAGGAACTTGATTGGGTTACTTCAAGCACTCTCCTGGCTTCTCTGCCCTTTCTGTCCTGATGTTTTGGTGCCTGGCTTGCTGTTTTATAGACATTTACATAACGAAGGTCGTTTCTCTGAGGCAAGGTACACGTATACATTACAATTGCAAATTCCCTTAATTGTCCTAAAGCAGGGCTCAGAGCTTAGACAATGGAGAATCCTGTTGTTCAGTGTCCCTGAGAGACTGTGTGAACGGAACAGAAATGTGTTTTTAAAAACACATTGTGTGGATGTGTTGATTCTGAAGCTAGAGTGAGAAAATGATTGGTGGAAAAGGTTTGCTCCCTTTTGATACACAATGGATGGCAGAAATTATGCACCAATGACATATGAGTTCACAGACAGGTTTTATTTGGTAGGCTTAAACATGTTTGTTATTTCTAGTGTGAGTTTGCCCCTCCAGGCATTGTAGAGATACAGTCCAAACCAGTATAAAATTAGGAAGGTGCCTGTTATTAAAGCAATATATTTTTTCACTCTGCTTGTCAGGAAAGCTGTTTCTGTCTTTCCCAGATTTCCTGGGAATTAAAAGATGCTTTTTTTTCTTCCCAAGTATCTGTACCTGTAATTCACTTTAACTTAAGCTTGTTTGAACTCAGTGTGGAGCTTGGGAAAGGAACCTCCATTTAAATAATCCCCATCAAGAGGGTTTTTGAAATCCAAATTATTTAAATAATCATCAGCTGATACAGATAATCCCTTTCAACTGAGAATTTACAAACTGAAGCTTCTACAAACCCTGCTGATAGCAGGGAGAGGAAAGTGCTCTGTACTCAAGCAGTGGGTGGGGAACACGGTGCCCTGGCTGGTTAAAGCAGAATTAGAAATATATGGCAAACACTCCCCTGACTGTATTCCAGTTTAGGGAAACACCCTGCCTTTGATCTCATGTTGGTTTAGGTGAAAAATCACTGGATGAAGCAGATCAGGGTCCCTTCCAGTAAACACAAAGATGTTTTCTGTGAGGGTGGCTTCTCAGGAGCGAGGAAAGGGCTGAGATGCAGAAAGTGAGTAATAGATTGAGGAGGAGCAGGCAAGACAATTTCTATCTGTCATATTCACACCTGGAAAAGGGTGATGTAAAAATGATAAGGAAAGGTTCCTGGCTAATGTTTCATTACACCTCCAAATGTAAGTCTGGCCTTGAGCTGCCGTCTCTGTGTTTCTCACCCTGTGCTTCTCCACAGAGTTCCTGCCACTATTTCCCAGCTGTTCAGTTTTCTGACAGAAATCTGAAGAGTCCACAAATGAAATGCCTGCCAGGTCACCTGAGGGATGTTTCCAGAGTCTGGGTGGACTTCTGCAAGGTGCTTCTCCCAGCCCTGAGTCACTAACTCCACCTACAGTGTGACATGGGACCAGGTTATCCTGCTTTTCCCTTACTTGTGCAGTTGCTGTCCAGTTCATAATCCAGGGAATGGACTTTGGCCATCGAGGTGGGACTCTGGTGGGTCTCAGGGGCAGCAGCAAAGTTGTGAATTTTCTAGGAGTGTTTTTCCTTAATAGGAGGATTCCTTGCTCCTGCCTCAAGGGGAAAGATGTGACAGCTTGGTTCCCTGTCCCCTCATTTCAGTTTTGTGCTGGAGAATTCCCTGGACTTCTGCATAAGTTTGGGGATTTTTTTAATTGATGTAAGAGGAGGTGGGGGCTGAGCCCATAAAATTTAGAATAGGAAAATACAATGGGGATTCTTTAGTGGGTCAATGTACAGTGCCAAGAAATTGCTGTGGTTTCTTGTCATGATTTAAGAAACAATTTGGCTGATAGTACATTAAGAGAGCAAATTTGTGGATTGAAATTTAAACTGCTGTTTAAAAAGCATGTTTCTTGTTGAAAGCATTAAAGGAAGACAGGTAAGTAATACAGTAGTTGCCAGAGATGTCTTCTGTATTTCCAGCTGGATATTTCTCAGCAGGAATACATCCTGTCTAAAAAAAAAAAAAGCAGCACAAAAAGATGCAGAAATATAGTCCTTGTACAATTATTTAATTTTTAATAAAGGAATGCATCATTTCTGCCTGGCAGGGAGTGTGGAAAGGGCAGGTTATGATGTCTCTGGTTTTGATTTTTAAGTGCCAAATGCCGATTTCTTTGTGGCTCAGTTTCCAGTTTTTTGTGGCTTTGCCAAACTCGCGCTGCTTGAATTGAAATTTCCCCGGTTACCTTTTGCTTCAGTCAAGGCTCTGAGAAACCTTTGAGCAGTTTCAGGCCAGTGGCACTTGCGGGGCACCAGCAGTGATTTCCTGCCTCCAGAAGAGCTTGTGATGAAAGAGAAGCAGTTCAAATACTTTGGGAAGGGCAAATCCTGCTCTAATTGCAGGGAAAGCCTGCTGTGCTCACCCGGGACCTGAGACTGGTCTGGGTGCCCACTGATGGAGGCAGAAATGGGTTAGAGCACCTAGAAACTTCCACGAGTCTGTGTGACGTTTCTCTTGAGTAACAAATGAGGGTTGCTGGCAACGAAATGCAAATGAATGAAGCATTTCGGTCAAAAACCTAGAGGTGGTGTTTACCTGAGGAAATTCACTGTGAGGTAGGAGTGGGTTTTGGTTATGTTTTCATTGGTGCTGATTCAGACACATCCTGAAGCATTGTTCCTGCCCTGAGGATGAGGAGGGGGACGGCTTGCTTCTTTCCAGATTAATCATAATTTCTGTGAGAATGGTAAAACCGGATCTCCCCATAAATCTCTGTGAAATCCGTGAGGAAGCAGATAAAACCATCAACATCTCTCCCTTGCTGATTCCAGTAGTAAAAAAAATTTTGTTGATTTGAGCAAGGAGAGCTCCCTTGGTGGCTCGACACGAGGTCACCTCTGTCCATTTATTGAAAAAGGGGCTTTTGTGGGCTCTGTGCTGCTGCCAGGCAGGGAGGGAATCCCACCTCTGCAAGGGAGCTCTGGGCAGGTGGTTCAGCTGTGAATCTGGGCAAATACCTCAGTGCCTCACGTTTGATTTCATGGGAAATCCTAACGTGGGAAAACAAAACGCATTCTGCTTCTCTGGAGAAGCATTTGGACTCCAGAATGTAATGTGAGGTGAAATTAAGGCCAAAAAAGGTTTTGTGTTGTTAGAATTTTCTGGTTTAGTTTTGATTTGTTTCTGGTGTATTCTGTTTTTGGGGGATTGGGCTGAGAAATTTGCTGAGGGGTTGTTCTGGTTCGTGACGGCGTGTTAATGTCAAACCCGTATTTTAAGTAGCTCTTGAAAACTGATATTAAAATTCCCACGGGTATCAGCCCCTGAATATATATATTTTAAAGGTTGTGTCACAGTAACTTCAGGAGGGGACATGGGAAAAGTGAAAGATCCAGGCTGATTTCCATTGGAAATTGAAACAATTTTAGGAGAAGTGAAAAAGGAGAAAGTCACAATTCTACACTTGCTCACAGTGAGAGCTCAATCCCCTCCAAATGCATAATCTGCTTCTCCTGAAGGACACGTGGCCCCCTATAGAAGTTTTAGGTCGACTGATTCAGCTGAAGATTAGCCTCGATGTTCTGAAAGGGGAGGCTGTGGCTGCTCAGGGGAATTTAATTCCTCACAAAGGATTATACTGGGGCACCACGCTCCTGCCACAGTGTCAAATCTTTTCTTCGTGGGTTTGCTAAATTAACCTTTGTAATGGAAAAAAAAATAAAGCTCATTATGCACTTCCAGCCAAAGGAGGAGAGGAGTCTGAGTTTGTAGCAACTTAAAATGCCAGTGATTAGGATCCTAATCTAATATTCATAGTTCTGGGGCTTTTTAAAAATTTCTTCTTAAAGCATATTTCTCTACTGTATTGCAAATGACTTGCTGGGAATTTCAGGAAGAATTTCTCCGTGGAAAGGGTGGTCAGGCATGGGAAGGGGGTGCTCAGGGAGGTGGTGGAGGTGTCCAAGGAATGACTGGATGTGGCCCTCAGTGCTCTGTGCTAGTTGACAGCGTGGTGATCGGTCGAAGCTTGGACTTGATGATCTTGGAGGTCTTTTTCAAGCTGGTTCTGTGTCTCAGTGATGAGTCCTGCTCTGATTTAACATGGTGTGCAGGATACTTAAAATGGAAAACTCTGTCAGAAGGACAGAAACACGTGAAGGTCATGAGGGGGAAGATAGTGCAGTTAAAGATAAACCCATCATCGCTTGTGAAACTGGAAAAGTGACTTTAATGTGTGTAATGTTAAATCTCACAGTCATATGTAGGGAGAGGAAAGGTTTCAGTTTTAGGCAGTGATATCTATGCTGCACATCTTGGCAGCTGCTGAGCCTGTATTTTAGGTTGCATGTCCCTCGCTGATGGCAGTGTACATTTTTTATCCTCCCTCACGAGCTTGTGCAGTATTTACTGCCTGGTGCATAATGCAAATGATTGGTGGTACATTCTAATGTTTAAGTCTCTTACAGGTTTAACAGGGTCGGGAGGGAGCAGGTTCTCATTACACTGAAGAGGGAGAATGAAGGACATTGTTCCTGCAGATGCAGTTTATTAAATATTGTCTGAAAGGCCTGATTGTTCCTTGCCCTTTGCCTTCAGATGCTGCTGTGGGTGGGGGCCTTGGTGTGAAGGACAAGCTGCTTGACCTTGTGGGGGTGCCGTGGATTTCTCTTTTCACTGTTTCTTTTTAGAGATTGTCCTTGCTTTCCTTTTCAGCACTGCTGCCATAAACAGGCTGTGTGGACACTCTGCTATTTTTGTACCCGTGCTACCTCCTGGCCTCCAGACAAGTTGTTTCCTCTAGGTCCAGGGCAAGATTTATCGTGAAAAATTACTGGCCTGTTTAAAAAAGAAAAAGGCACTCAAGAGAATTGTTGTTTTCATCCATGTGGTCAGTTACATTTTCTAGGACATCTGCCATGAAAACTGCAGGATCTGATATTTCTGGAGAGGTTTTGTGGCTGCTGCATTGCCCCTGGGCTGGGTGTGCTGGGAAGGAGGGTTTGCAGTGGATTTGGGAGACCCCACAGCAGCACGACAATGTTTTTGGTGCAAAGTTTGCTCTCTTGTGGCACAGGAGGAGTGTGAATGGAGAATGGAGACAAGAAGAAAATTTAAAGAGAATAAGTGAAGATGAAAACAAAAAATTGAAGTTAGGAAGAAAGAGAAATCAGAAGATAACCCACAATTCTTTTTTTTTTCCTAGGAGCTTGTAGACAATGTGGTTTTTTTACAGTATTTCCATGTTCCAGCTACATCCTGTGCTGATCATCAGAGCTCTGGGATAGTTTACCTGTGGAATGTGCATCCTGCCTGCATATCCACCAGGGGGGCAAAATGGATTGCCAAGCCCTGACTCTGCATTTAAATGGATTTTCCACCCTTCTGTTTTAGTTTTAATTGAACCACATAAACATTGCCAACATGTGAGATTGGCTTTTAACACCTTACTTAGCATTTTTTTTATTATTAAAAGCTTTAGCTAGAAGCACTGGTAATTAAAATAAAGTAAGCAAGCAAAGAAAAAAAAAGACAAAAGTGAAAGAGATCCTGAAATATTTAAATGCTGTTCAGGCCTCTCTCCACCTTCCTTACACAGATTTTATGCCTTTACATGGAAATCCTGCAGGGCAAGGTGGATGCAATTGATCCAAATCTGGAATTCTCACTGGAGCACAGTCTGCACTTGGAATAACATGGAGTGAAGGCTTTTAATAAAGGTGGTTTACTGGCAAAGATAATTAACTCAGAAATCAGTTGAAATGCTTGAAGGAGGTGGTGTTGTCACTCTAGAACATCCTTGCCTGAGGATGTAATTATAGTGGCATGAAATTTTGGAATGGATTAATCTAAATGAGAAAAACACCCTGCATGTTCTTAACTATAAAATTTTCCCTAGAAATTGTTTTTACAGTTATGTGGTCAGTCTCACAGTCTAGAAAAGCCTTTAGAGTTCCTCTGGGTAAGAGAGTTCTCGTGGCAAGAGAATGAAGAAGTTTGTGTGTCTCCTCCTGCTGAGTTTCTTGTCATACAAGACATTTTTTCCATTTCTTTTATGGAAAAAGGAAAATGTCTTTGAGATCCTGGCTGTTGCTCTCTCTAAGAAGTTGCTGTTTTGGTGACAGGGCAGAATTTTGGCACTGAAGCTGCAGAGATTGGAGGGCAGCCTACTCCAAGACTGTTAGCTGTGGAGTGTTGGATATTTTAAATACTCTGAGAGGACTCAGAGTATTTACAGTATCATAGCATTTTAGTATTTTACATTGCTGCCACACAGAGAATGGCAGCAAGGCTTCATAGCCCTGTTTAAAAATCATCCTGCAGTGAGGCAGGAGTGTGAGACCCTGTAATCCCATTTGTGTCATGACAGGAACTGCTGCTCCCAGTCACAATTTGGCTTTTGATAGTTATTTTTGATATTGCACCTCTCAGGAGGTGCCTGTTAATGCCTGTTTGTCATCAATATTCAGTGGAAATGAACTTTCATTGCTCCCCAGACGTGATTAAGGGTTCAGTGAACTTCTCTTTCTTCTTCCAGGTTATAAGACCCTTTTGAAAGGAATTTCAGGGAAGTTCAGCAGTGGAGAACTCGTTGCAATTATGGGGCCTTCAGGAGCTGGGAAGTCAACGCTTATGAATATTCTGGCAGGATACAGGTCAGTACCAATGAAAATCCCAAGTTAAGATAAAAATCACTGAGGCTGAGGGCTCCTTGGAGACAACAGAAGAGGAAATTTTGGCCTAGAGTTTGTCAAAAACAGGCAGTTCAAAGGTTTTGAATTGGATTCTTTTTAAGATTTATCTTTTTTCCTCTGTGTCGTGTTTTGGTCACTTGGGATTTATCTCTTAACAGGTCTGATCCAAAAATAAGAAGCAATTTAAAATCCAAAAAACACACATGTAAAGTAAATCTCCTTTTTTGGCCGCGTAACAAATCTGACTCAGTGTCTTATGTTTGTGATGTCTTTTTAAAATCACATAAACACTTGAAAAATGGACTCTTTTTAGTCACCACTTCATAATGTTGATGTCTTCCTCACCAAAATGCAGTGGCTGAGTTTCATTTCTATAAATCCCCTCTTGTATGGCCATACAAGGTGTCTCCGTCTCGTCATTTGGGACACAAGGAACAGGATAGAGAAACCTGAAAAAACTCCAGCTTTAATTTCTTGATAGTTCTTCAGATTTATATACAACAGCACACATTTTGAGTAAAATTTTCAGCATCATGACATGAAGCTTTGTATGAAAGTAAGCGCCAACAGGAAATAATTTCATTTCTACCCAGCCTACCAAATTTATTTCACAGTGGCAATGACTACTTTGAGGCTTCCAGGTGCTCAGTCGTTTGGCAGCACGAGCGACGGTGAGATTCACTCACCTCTGGTTGTTTTGTTGTTTCAGAGAGACGGGAATGAAAGGAGAAATCCTCATCAACGGGCAGCCCCGCGACCTGCGCTCCTTCCGCAAGGTCTCCTGCTACATCATGCAGGATGACATGCTCCTTCCTCACCTCACTGTCCAGGAGGCTATGATGGTGAGCTCTGCTCCTTGCTCTAGTTTATCTGAGCAGGGGAAAGTGGAGAGTGGTTTGTGTTGTGCCCTTGGTCCTGCTCCTGGCGGTGCCGCAAATGTCGGATCCCTGTCGGATCCCGCTCAGTGAGAGTTCTTGGAATTTGGTGATGCCTTGAATTGCATTTCAGGCTCATCCTTCTAGGGATTCTTTGGCTTCATAATTTCCACCCCGTGCCCAGCATTATGATTTGGAATGAGATCTAAGTGTCTGCTCCTTAGATGTAGAGAATAGAACCTGAGATTCTTCAAAAATGAGCCTTTGTGGGAACCATCTGTCTGCTTGGGTGCTGGATGAGTAACCTCACCTCTCTCTCTTTCTCATCATCTTTCATGATCTGACTGAAAATTGGTATTTACACTTCAGTGTGATCTCTCTGCCCCTTCTACTCTTTTGTGCCTTTTTAAAAATAAAAGCATTTTATAAAATCTCTTCCGTTTCTTCATGGGGAAAAAACCAGGAACAGAGTAAGTCCAAGATGTACAGGCAATGTTAATTATTCTCATTGTTTTGCATCACGTCAGCAAGTTTATGAATTGCCAGCTTGACCAGTTAGTCTGGAAGTGTCTGAAATGAGTTGAGAAATGAGACAGTTTTTCTCAGAAATTGTTATCAAAACAAGGCTCAGGTTGCTCACGCTGTGCCAGCTCAATTCACAAATTTTAAGGCCAGAAGAAATCACTCCAGTTTTTATGTGGCTAGTTTTCTGCAAAGGCTCTTTTCTGTGGAGAAGGTTTGCTTCTCTTTTGTTTACTTGAGTGTTTTCATCAGAATCCCACGGGACCACTTCTGCAGAATTTGGCCCAGATTATAGTTGCTGTCTAAAATTAATCAATCAAGGCTCTGACAAAAAATAATTACCTAACAGTTTAATTGCTTTTAATAAAGGTTAATCATGATGTTTCGTGGAGCTGCCTTTCAGGACAGCAGATGACATCTTGCATGAGATTATTTATTTCTGTGCTCACTTGTTTGCCTGCTGGAGAATGGCAGAGTTCAGTTATCCTTACAGTGGGAATGAAGCACAAACAAACTGTGTTTCTAGCATTACCTGGGAAATTTTTGGATGTGCAGAATATGTCACTCTCCCATCCTCCTGTAAAGCTCTTTGACTTGCAGAATGGCCTTTCTTTTCTAACACAATTTCAGGTGCTTTCCCTAAGTCAAATTCAGTTATTTCCTGCACAGAAAAATGTGATGCTTGTGACTGGAACATTGTAGTTCAGGTTCAGATTTTCTGACTGGGTTGAAAGGAGTTGTTTAAGTGGTACCTTGGAGTGCTGTGAAACATCTGCTCTAAGTGGTGGCTGTGCTTCAGACCAGCTCAACATCAAATTCCATTGTTTTGCATTCCAGGTATCTGCTCATCTGAAACTTCAAGAGAAAGATGAAGGGAGGAGAGAAATGGTATGTACACTGCCCATCAAACTAGAATTTGGGTGATGCCAAGAAGTGAGCTCTGTAAAGCAGACATTTTTATCTAATACTGAGCTGCCCTGGACTTGTAATGACAGAATAATTCACATTCTCTAGGCTGACATGTGCCATCAGGAGGGAATGTTCACTGCAGTCTCCATGAAAGCTGCTTTCAGTACGAGACTGGAAAATTGTAAAAGGTTTACTGAAACAAATCCACAGGTTCTGCAGGATCCCTGTTAATGCACCTTGGGTTCTCCAGTGTGCACGTCTGAGGGCTCAGGCATCTCATGTGGGGTGAGATAAAGCACAGCTGGACCTGCACTAGGACCTGTGCCCTCTACCCCATCCAGGGGAAAAGCACAACTTTTCCTGAAATATGAAAACTGTGGCAACTTCCTAGGTAGATCAGCTGGTTTTGTGACTGTCCTTTGTGTTCATTTCCAAATTGGAGCAACGGGCATTTCTTCAGGCTCAAAAGAATCCTTGAAAATCAGAAAGGGAAACTTACAGGAATCAGCTTGTTGTGAAGAAAACAAACACAGGTTGTTTTTCTATTGGAAAATAAATTTATATAGAAACAGCTGTTAACTTAATTGTGGTTTGAAAGCCTTAGTTCATTTGCACTTTAGTGAAGTTAGGCCAAGCAAGTTAATTCATTTGTTCACACTGCCACTGTAATTACAAGCAGCTCTTTGAGTTAAAAACTCTGCTGTGTTTATTCAACACATGTTGGAAGAATTTTCTAGTTCGTGTTACTGGCCTGTGCAGGAGAAGATAATTCATTTTTTTGTTGTAAATTGGAGTGTAAATGTTTATCCCAGATAAATGTTATGAATTTATACACTTGTGCTAGCAGGATTGCAGACTGTTTTTAAAGCAGGGACAAGTGAAAATCCTCAGGTGAACCACAGTTTATGTTTCTAGTTGTCCTGGCTTGTGCTGCCTGACTCCTGTTTACCCTTCTCAGAGATAAAGGGATTCAGGTAGTTGGGCTTTTTTCTAAGCAAGGCTTAGTGGGTTTTGGTATTTTTTTGCTCCCTCTTACTGGGAGAGGGAACTCCTGGAAATCAAAATCAGGACAAGCAAAGGGTCAGGCCCCAGTTGGTCTCACCAGTTTTCACCAGATCAGGCATTCTTTCTGGAAAACTCTCTCCATCCAAGCAGTTGATGCTTTGAAAAATGGTGGGCTCTGTTTTCTAAACTTCAGTGAAAGTATTAAATGTCTGGGCTGCTTTCTGCCTTTGAAGTGGTGGAGTTTGTTAATTGCATGAGCAATGTAGCTCATGGATTCACTCATTTTTGTGTCCATGCCTTTATTGAAGCCAAAGAGCTATTTCCCTTATATAGGGCGACCAGACACTGACACAGAAAAAATCCTAGTGCCTGGGATTGTTCTCCTTTTGCTCCAAAAGCCCTGGGACGAGCTGTGCCCTTCCTGAGGCTGTGCCTTGAGGAAATCCCAAACATCTGAGAGTGCCTGTGACAACTGCATTGACTCCGAGTGGAATGAAAACACTTGAAATCAATGGCTGCACTTGAAAGAGGAGACTGTGGAGAAGAGATGAGATGAAGCAGGTCACTGCTCTACAGAAACCACTGGTTTTTGTTATAGATCCCTCCTAGAGACAGCCCCAGAGTTCTGTTGAAAGAAGCTCCTTGGTTTCACTGTGTGAGAGCCCCTCACATGCTGCCAAGCTCTTCTGATGTCATACCCATAAATGCACAGCTGCAGAAGAACTGATTTCCACTCCTTTTTCACCTCTTTACTGAGTGAGGTCATGCAGGACAAACAAGCAGAATTTGGGTCAGAATGGCAAATGCCAAACTGTTAACACTGAGTCTAACAAATGACTAATAAATACATCAGATGGGAAAAGGCTTTAAGTGTGTGGGTGATGGAACAAAGTCATGAGCTGGTTTGCAACCCCGTGAAAATCAGTGAAGGGGCTGAGGGTTTTTTGTGCTCCAACAACCTGGAATATTCTGCTCCCTGCAGGTGAAGGAAATCCTGACAGCCCTTGGTTTGCTGACGTGTGCCAACACCAGGACTGGGAGTCTCTCTGGAGGCCAGAGGAAACGCCTTGCCATTGCTCTGGAGCTGGTGAACAACCCCCCTGTCATGTTCTTCGATGAACCAACCAGGTACTTCGAGGCCAAAAATCAAACATTGGCAAAGATGGTTCTGCACAGTAGAACAGAAAAGCTGCTCACCTCTAAATCCTTGGAAAAGGCTCCTCTTGTGTTGCCTGCAAGAAATAATTTGAGCCAAGAAATAATTTGGTTTGGGTTCTTGGTGCCTTGGGTCACTGCTGGAGCTGCTGGATTGTGGGGCTGTAAATAATATTTAAAGCAGACACAAACTGCAGGAGGAAGGAAAAGAGAGAGGGAAAATATTGTGGTATGGATTTTCTTTTTCAAGCAAAGACTGCTTGAATATAAACATTTTAAAATGTGACTTTTGGTAATGAATGTGATCAGTCTGGGAGGAGGCTGGCAAAGCTATGAATATGTATCTATTCATTAAAGCTGGGAGCATTTAAACCTGCAGCCCTAAAATGTAGAAGCCCCTTAAGGCAGCCTCAAGAATACTCTTTTTCATTCTCAGGCATGCTTCCAACTTAATTAAAAGCCTGATGGAGAAGTACAAGCATAAGGTTGGCATATGATAAAATGAAACTGCTACAGAGAAAATTTGTGAGAGGATAATAATGGGATAGCACGTAGCAAATGCATGTGCTGGTTTTGAGTGGTGGGTAACAAACTTGTCTGTTTCTTTTGCAGTGGCTTGGATAGTGCATCGTGTTTTCAGGTGGTCTCTCTGATGAAGGCTTTGGCCCAGGGGGGCAGATCCATCATCTGCACCATTCACCAGCCCAGTGCAAAACTGTTTGAGCTCTTTGACCAGGTATTGCTCTCAGATTTTCTCTTCATGTGCACTTCAGGGTGGTTGTGCTTTCAAGGCCACGCTCTTTAATCAAAACACAGGAATAATTCTAGTTGGTGGCTACAGATGATAGAAAGAAATTAAATAAATAACAGCACAATATACCTTTTGATTATGTTTTTTTTTCCTTCTTCTCTGCCTGTTTCCTTTATTTACGTGTAATGGTTGTGAAGAATGCTGCTGTTAGGTTTGTGAAATCAAGATTATTGCACTGGTGATGATCATGCCTTCACCCAGCAGTGTGCACAGGGCTGTCACTGAAGTAAATGAAATCAGAGCAATATAAAAGCAGGAGAGCTGCAGTGTCAATGGCTGCAATATATCTGTGTATCCCAGATACAGAGGTGCAGACTGAGAAGAGTTAATTCACTTGAAAATAATAACAATCAAATTTTGTATTGAAAATTAATTGAAATTGAGTCAGTTGGAGAACTTCTCTCCAAGCCAACAATGGCTTGTGGACCATGTGTGTTCAGATTAGATAAAAAATGTATTTTAGTCTTGTTAGAGGATTTAGATTAGTCCTGTGAGAGCTGGGAGAAAACCTCCACCACCACAGGTGAACAAACTCTTGCAGATTGCCAGTCTGGCAGGGAGGTTTATTTAAAGTCCAAGTCGTGGCTAAAAGTGAGAGTGATGGAGCTGTTTGCTGTTGCTGTGCTGGCCCAGCTCTCCCTCCACTCCTGCATTCCCCAGCCCAAAATATCCACAATGTGTGGAAATTAGATGGCTTGGCTCTCCAGCTCCTTGCCTATTTTCAGCATGTGCCAAAGGCTGGAGTGAGTGTGTTTCTGTGTTAATGTGTTTGAAGTCCTGCAGGCAGCGTGTGCAGAATTCCAGCTCCGGGCTTTAAATTTTCCATTTGCTGTGATTCCATACAAAGTTAATTTCAGGTGGTGACAGATCTTCCCAAGGTGTTCTTCCCACAGGGACAAGAGATGCTATCAGGCAACAGGTTCAAGTATTTTGATGCTATTTCACATTTTTTCTTATTTCTTTTTCTTCTATTTTCTTTTCTTTTTATTCTTTTTTCTTTTCGCTGTTGAGACCATGGACCAGTCTACTCAGATGATCTGAACCTCCCTTAAAGAGGATTTTTCAATTAAAAGTGGTGTCAAAACTTAAAGACCTTGGTTATTCTTGGTTGAGACTATTTCATGTTTTTTTCTTATTTCTTTTTCTTCCATTTTCTTTCCCCCCCCTCCCTTTTCTTCTTGTTTTCCAGCTCTATGTTCTAAGTCAAGGTCAGTGCATTTACCGTGGGAAGGTAACAAACCTTGTCCCATACTTGAGAGATTTGGGCCTGAATTGTCCAACCTACCACAACCCAGCAGATTTTGGTAAGGACAGCTTGAATGGTTTCCTTAATTTCTTTTTTATTTCATAATTTTGTATTTTATAATTTTATCACCTTCAGGTTAAGGAGAACCATGGTGTGATTTATACTTCTGCACATATATTCTTACCTGCTTTGTCCATATAAGAACTAAAATTCAAAATAAAAGTAATCAGATATTTTATTTTTCCTTCCAAAGTAATTTGAATGCCATCTAGTGGTGCAGTTTAGTGAGTATTTCTCTCTGTTAGAAGTCCAGGTTCAGGAAGTGAAAGATAAAAGTGTATTCTTTAGTGTTTCATAGTAACTAATATTGGTGGCTTTTTTAAGTGGCTCCAGTGTTTTTCTTGTTTTCTTTTTATATTGAGCAGTATCACTGTGGTGTTGTGGTATTAGAGCATTGAGGGTTTTTTCAGTGTTGTTTCTTAAATTAAAAAAAAAAAAAAACAACAAAAAACCAAAAAAAACGGAAAGTGTCACAAAAATAGACTTTTGTCTATTTTCTGTATTCACTGCCTTTCCTCTGAACTGGTTCATTTAACTTCCAGGACGAAGAGACCTCTCTGAAGATTTATGGGAGGATGCATTTGAACGTGATGTGAATTTGCACGCGGCATTTTAAAGCCTGCGCTTAAAAAAAAAAAAAATTTAAAAAAATTATTATTATTTTTTTTTTTTAATCAGGTTTTGTCAGTGCTGCAGCATCAAGGGGATTTAACAACAAGGCTTGTAGCTGCTCAGCAGTAACTTCAGCCTTCTGTTTTTGCAGTGATGGAGGTGGCCTCGGGCGAGTACGGGGACCAGAGCAGCCGCCTGGTCAGGGCTGTCAGGGAGAGGATTTGTGACACTGACTACAAGAGAGACGTGGCTGGGGAGAACGAGCTGAACCCCTTCCTGTGGCACCGGCCCTCTGAAGAGGTATTTTGTGCATCCCAGCCCAGAGGGAATTCAAACCCTCCCGCAGTGGAGGAGTCTCTGGGCACACTCAGCTGGTGTGAGTGGGTTTTTGTCAATGAAAACCAAAGCAGATGCTGCAGGGGAAGGGGTTTATTCTGTGTGTGTGTGTTTCTGCAGGACTCCTCCTCCACAGAAGGATGCCACAGCTTCTCTGCCAGCTGCCTAACCCAGTTCTGCATCCTCTTCAAAAGAACTTTCCTCACCATCATGAGGGACTCGGTAAGAACTTTGGCTTTGTGGTGACTTTTGTGGCCAAAAGTTCTGTCCAGCTGGGTGTGAGGCACTGCAGGACACCTCAGAGGTCCTGTCCAGCAGCCCGTCCGTGAATTGTCACAGAATTCCAAAGGGAAGAGGCTGATCTCTCAGCCTTGCTGTTAACTCTACCATCTTCATTGTCAATACACAGCACTCAGAAGCACCTGGCCTAAAAACCCAAAGTTTAAATCCCCTCTGTGCTGGCAGTTCTCTTACACAGTTATTAATCCTATTGAAAAGCAAGTGGGAAGTTGTAGTGATGTGTCACAAAACTAGGTTTTTCAGAAAATTCAGGATGGCAGAGATAGTAAGTTCATGTGATGTAAAGTTACTACTTAAAGTCTTCATTTTTGGAAATAGAAAATCGGTAGATAAAAAGTTGGCTTCTTTGCTAACTAACTTGTTCTCCCTTTGTGCTTTTTATAAGTGCATTTGTCAACAAAGATTAATTAAGTTAATGAATTAAGATGAGAAGAAACTGTAACTGATTTGCTGATGCGTAGATTGAAGGACAATGTTGTTTCTAATTTTTTTTTCTGCTTGACTCTAAAGGCTTGCAGTTGTTCCCAATGTTATTATTTCTTTTGTTCTTCCAAGCCTCTTGTGGGAATACTGTGTTGCAGAGAAGGCACAGAAAGCTAATTTATTCTTGATGAAGTTACTTTGGTCTACACAAGCCTAAAATACCTTTTCTGCTTCTCTTCTGCTCTGGGGAAATTGATCTTGTAGTCAGAAAGTCTCTTTCCCCTGATGAATAAGAGCCAGTGGCTCCGTGATATTGTCAGACAGTGAGATTTCAGGCTGCAGCATTTGCAGTTCCTGCCTGTATTCCCTGAAAGAAATTTGCTTGGGAAGCTCATAATTTTTCCTACCCAGTAGGAAATGAACATTTCTCATGTCAGGGCGATGGAGCTAGGTGATCTTTAGGGCCCCTCCCAACCCAAACCACTCAGTGGTTTCTATACAAGATTTTCTGGGCATAAGTGCTCCTTTCCTGCAATCCGTGTGATTTCAGCCACTCTGTCACTCTGGTTCTTGAGCCCAGGCTTCCTGAAAAATGCCACCCTTTGCTCACCACAGGTCCTGACGCACTTGAGGATCACCTCACACATCGGCATTGGGCTGCTCATCGGCTTGCTCTACTTGGGCATCGGCAACGAAGCCAAGAAAGTGCTCAGCAACTCGGGCTTCCTCTTCTTTTCCATGCTGTTCCTCATGTTCGCGGCGCTCATGCCGACCGTCCTCACCTGTGAGTACAGGGACAGTGTCACAGCACAGGGCAGGGGGTGTTGGACTGCTGGGATGTGTCTGGCTTTGTGTGGCACAGCGCCTGACTCGGGATTCTGCCTCTGAGACAGGCGCGGGGATAAATCTTGCACCCACAGAAGCAGGCTCGGCCAGCGGCGCTTCTGCCTCCCCAGTTTTTTTCTCCCAGTGTTTTTTTTTCAGCACAGACAGTTCAGTGTTACAGTCCTGGGCTGGAATTTTTCCTTATCCCAGTGCGTCTCAGCCCTGCCCTGAGCTCGTGGTTGGACTTAGGGAGAATGGAATAATTTTTCTGGAGCTTCCAAGTTATTACTTCTGTATAAAATCAGTTTATTCATGTGGTGTCAGAAGCAAACCCCTGCAGGCTGGACTGCTTCATACTTGCTCTGGGAGTGCTGTTACTTTGGATTCCCTGTTGGTCCACAAAGAATAACCAAGTTCTTCAAGTTTTGACGCCACTTTTAATTGAAAAATCCTCTTTAAGGGAGGTTCAGATCATCTGAGTAGACTGGTCCATGGTCTCAACAGTGAGCAGCTCTAGGGGCTGAGCTTTTATATTCCATTACAAATCACCCTTTATATTCCATTGCAAATCACTGAAACTTTTGCTGCTCTGTCAGAGACCTGAGAGTTCCAGTCCCACCCTGGGACTGCAGCAGTGCAGGATTAGGCATGGGTGAGTCTTGTTTTTAATGTGTTTAACAACAACATTCATGTTGTTTTAACGTGGAGCAGTATTGCACCCTGCCAACCTGACTGAATAATCTGTGTTTCTCTGCAGTTCCCCTCGAGATGGGAGTCTTTCTCAGAGAGCATCTGAACTACTGGTACAGCCTGAAAGCCTATTACCTCGCCAAGACCATGGCTGATGTTCCTTTTCAGGTACATGCTCTACTCTTCAATAAAACAGAACCATTTCAGTTCATGGATGACAAGCCCACTTGCCAAGAAGATTAGTGCTGGTATTTTATCCATTGGAATAGTGGGGAAAATATCCATATGTGTCTGGTGATGTGGATGTGTTCGTGGGTCCCAGGACAAGGGAAGGGATAAATCTGACTCCATATTTCTTAGAAGGCTGATAACATAACATAACATAACATAACATAACATAACATATTAATGTAAATAATATTGATAATATATATAATATAAATATCTATGTTTTATATAATATATATTTATATTATATATAATATAAATAATATTAATATAAATATTATATTATATTACATTATATTACATTATATCACATTCTATCACATTATATTATATTAAAAATGCTATACTAAAGCTATACTGAAAGAATAGAAGACAGGGTTTCATCAGAAGGCTAGGAAAAGAATGAATAATAAAATCTTGTGACAGACAGCATTAAAAATGCTATACTAAAGCTATACTAAAAGAATAGAAGGTCTCATCAGAAGGCTAGGAAAAGAATGAATAATAAACCCTTGTGACAGACAGATAGTCTGACACAGCTGGCTGTGATTGGTCATTAAGTAAAAACAACTCACATGAAATCAGTCAAAGATGCACCTGTTGATAAACCATCTCCAGACCACATTCCAAAGCAATCAGAGAGGTGATTGTTTACATTTCTTTTCTGAGGCTTCTCAGGAGAAAATCCTAGCGAAAGGATTTTCATAAAAATATCACGGTGACATGGTGAAGCTTCAGGGGTGAATCAGAAGCACTCTCAGAGTGCAGGACTTCACAAAAGCTGAGACCTGACCCAACATTCTTTCATTAAACACATGACCAGCTTTGCTTATTTGCAGGAGGGGAATTGTGAAGGGTTGGGAGTGGAATATTTTTAAACGCCCAAGCACAAAGACAGGTATCCTCCACCTGTCATGTATGGAAAGGCTGGGAGCTGTGGATTAATGGGAGCCCCCCAGGTTTTTGTCTCACTCCGAGCAGCAGTGAATGTCTGGCTGCCAGGGGCTCACTCCCAGTGCCTGTCCTTGCAGATCATGTTCCCTGTGGCTTACTGCAGCATCGTGTACTGGATGACCTCCCAGCCCTCCGACGCGCTGCGCTTCGTCCTCTTCGCAGCCCTGGGCACCATGACATCCCTGGTGGCTCAGTCCCTGGGCCTGCTCATAGGTGCAGCCTCCACATCCCTCCAGGTACTCGTCTTGGTTTGAAAAGCCAGCTGTCTGCTGAGGAAGGCAGGAGCCTCCCTTGAAATGGAAAATGTAAACACCCTCCCTCTGAGTTATTGTAATATTGAAATTAAGGGGCTCTCAGGCAAAGATGTGGGAATAGGAATAACAGTTCTTTACTAGGGAAAAAATAAAAATACAAATGCAATAGTACAAACGAAAAAAACCCCACTGCCAGAGTCAGAGCATGCCCCATCTCCCTGTGTGTCAGGGTGGTGGCACAGTCCCATCCCATGGGGGCTCAGCCCTCCTGCAGTGCCAGCTGTGCTTCTGCTGGAGCAGGGATCCTGCACAAGGCTGGAGTTTTCCTCTGAAGCTCCAGGGCTGCTGGAGATGGGCCTGCTCTCCCTCTGGGAATGCAGGGGGCAAAGGCTGCTGTGCTGTTCCAGGCTCAGATTGTATCCAGGGAGGAATGCTTGGCTCCTCCCCTGGGTGGAGCATCTCCCCATGGGATGATGGAATTTGATCAGCCCTGCAGGGACACTCCCTGGCCATGGAGAGCAGAGATCTCCTGGAGGGAGGATTGGCTGTGGGAGAGATAAAGAAAAAACTGCCCCATGAACAGCAGAGAACTGCCCCAGCTCTGACAGGCGGAAATTGAACTCACACCCCAGGCACATCTTTGAACTTAAGACAGTACTGATGGTGTTTCATGGTCTCACAGGAGCTCTGCTCTGTCCTAACTCTGCTCCCTGTCACAGCTGCTGTGTCCCCAGGATGTTTGTTGAGAGGTGACAGGCAGAAAGTTTCTTGTGGAGTTCTTGGTGCTCCCCACTCACCCAGAGCACAGACATGCCCTGGGTGTGAGGCTCTGAAATTCCTGCCCCACCTGAAGGGGCTGTGCCTGCCCCTGCTTGGGTGGATTGTCCCTTGCTGTTCATCCCAGACTGAGCAGGTCCTGGGAACTGCAGGACTGATGTGTTTCTGCATCCCCACAAACTGGAAATTTTCCTCAGTGTCTCTCTGGAGAAGGTTCTTCCATGCATGTCCGGAAAAGCTGTAGAAAGAAAGGAAAAAGCTTGCCCAAACCCCAAATTTCTGGAAAGGGAAGGAGAGTGGCAGCTGTTGGCATGACTGGAAGCTGGCCATGTAACTCCTGGCAGAAGTTGTGCTGAGGTGACTATTCCACAGCAGAACAGATGATTCTGACCTCAATATGCATTGATGCTGTCAAGATTTCTGCAGCAGAACACTTGATTCCCTCTCTGTGCCACCCTGTGGAGACCAGCATAGCCTTACTCCATGATTCCTCTGCTTCTGCTTCTCCCCTCACAGGAAAAAAAAAAGAATCATCAATTTTCTGCTATTTCAAACTGTGATAATTTGGGGGCAGTAGAATTATTCCTAGGAGTCATAGAAGAGCAAGTTAATGTTTACTTTGTCTTTCTGATGAGAGACACTCTGTCCCTTCTCTTCACAGGTGGCAACTTTTGTGGGCCCAGTTACTGCCATCCCAGTCCTCCTGTTCTCTGGGTTTTTTGTCAGCTTTGACACCATCCCAACATACCTCCAGTGGATGTCCTACATCTCCTATGTCAGGTACTGCCTTCACCCTCCCATCTGGACATGCTGTTTGTTTGCCTTTGCTTGCTTGCTTGGTTATTTTGGGTGCCAGAGAGACTGTTCACAGTATGTTCTTTTAGAGTATAAACAGACTCATGCATGTGATGGAAACCACATTATCTCTCTGCATTTTGAGTTGTTTATCTTGTGAAATAAAATAGGAACAGGTTACTGGCCACAAGTCAGTGTCAGTGCCTTTGAATTCAGTGGGATTGCACAGCATGAAAATCTTCCCGGATTTTGCAGTAGCGGATGTATGAAATAATAGGGACATCACCAACTGAGAGATTGATGCCAGCACCTCATTTTGGAAGGAAATGTATGATTCACTGCTGTATCCTAGATAGGTTTGTTGGATAAAGGCCTGTTTTTAAGTTTTGCAGCAGCACTGCCACAAGAGGCACAGGATTTGTGTCACCTCTAATTTCAGCTGCTGCTTTAAGATCCATAGGCACCTTATAGTGCCTGTGTCTGTGTCTGACTCAGCTGCCTCAGGATGGGGCAATTCCCACCAGGAAACCTCTGGAGGGATAGTTTAGACTAGAGACTGAAATGTTTTTAGCTGAAATTAGGAGAGGGGAATTTTCCCATTCCCCATTTCCCCACCCTGCCCAAGCTGCACTGCTACTGAGAAAACCCAGGCAAAAAAAAAAAAAAATCCTCTTTGTTGCCAAGTGAGGTCCTACACAGATTCCTATCGAAGATAATGAGACTGCACCCCCTGAATTAATACTTAGAATTCAAGGTGAGGCCTTAAATCATTGCCTGGCTCATGTGGAGTCTCCTGAAGCCAGAGGGAGCTTTCATATGCATGAGATCCATGATGGTTTATCTCCTTGCAAAAGCAAATACTGGGAACATTATCAGTGAAACTGTAAATGTACAGAGGGAAGGAGAAGGGACATTCTAGATTGATGCTGGTTTTAACTTATTTCTGACTTCAAGCCATAATTATATCCCTGTTGCTTGTTTAAAAAATAAAAAAAAAAGGCAAAATAATGATGTCACTTTTAAATGGGGAATTTCTGAATATGAGCTGAAATTATGCTGCTTTCTGATTTAACATTTTTCTTTTGGAGAAACTGGTCTGTTCACTAACTGGGAAGCATTAAAGGCAAAACTCCTGCCCTTGTTCCCTCTTATGTAAAATGCCCGTGACATGTCACGTGCCTGATTGCAGCAGGGATAGAACTTGCCCCAAGACAGATGTGTCAGGGCAATATTGAACCCCTCAGCGTTTCAGCTGAGCTCTCACAGGGATTGTGTTGCACTTCTGACCAGATCCCCAGGATTTTCCTTGTAATCCCTCCTTCCTCTTTCCAGGTACGGCTTCGAAGGAGTCATCCTCTCCATCTACGGACTGGATCGAGAAGATCTGCACTGTGACAAAGACGACACCTGCCACTTCCAAAAATCAGAGGCCATCCTGAAAGAACTGGATGTAGAAAATGCCAAACTCTACCTGGACTTCATTGTTCTTGGGATTTTCTTCTTCTCCCTGCGCCTGATTGCCTATTTTGTCCTGAGATACAAAATCCGAGCGGAGAGGTAAAGGAGAAGCAGCTGAGCCAAGGCAGTAGGAGAACTTTAGACATGCAATAGAGGGCACTTGACATTGTCTCACTGTGGCAGGCTGGTCCCCAGTGGCCAGCCAGATGCTGTCCTGACCGAGCCCATGGAGAGCCACAATGGGATAGTGGACATTCAGTGTTCAGCCAATCAGTCCAGTTGGGTTGGGTCATGTTTTCATTACACTTTCTAGCTTTAACTAGGAAGAAGAACTAGAAGGGAATTTTGCACCACAGAATATCAATACCGAGGCAGTGTAACTGTCACAAGGAACCTGGCTGCAGGGGCTTTCCTTATCAAAACCAATTTTGGGATAAGGTCACCAGGTCCTGGTTACCAGAGTAGTGTAATGTCATCTCTAGTTGACAAGGTAGTGAAATGCAAAAATGAGGAATGCAAAGAAAATAGGATTCTCTCATCTTTTTAAATTTCATCTTTGCAGTTTTCTATGTATTATTTTGCAATTCTTTTCCACAGGATTACCCCTTCTGGCTAAAAGTCTGTAAATGTATTAATAAGGTAAAGATATCTTTTTAATATGGATAGTTTTTTAAAAGAAACCTAAAGTGATTCAAGTAATTATTTTTGTTTCTGTCTGAATTTAGAATTCTGGTGCTTTACTTGTCGAGCTGGTCTCATATCTGAAAACTGTAATGATAGGAGGAGAAGGCAGATTCTGAATCTGCACTAAACCTGTGGTCCCATGTGGAAGCAGCACTGGATAGCACATGCAGTTAGACATGGTCAAGCTGTCACTGAATGGTTGAAAAAAATATATTCTTTTGCAGTGTCTTTAAATCCTTAGTGTTTGTGATATTTTGAGATACTGGCTGTGTTCATTATCTGTTTGATCTACCTCCTGCAACTGAAAAAAAAAAAAATCAAAGCACTCCAAGGCTTGTTTTTAATTAAATTGTGAAAGCAGGATCTGTCCCTAAAGTGATTGTTAAAGGAGTGCAAGAGCTGTCCACAGATCAAAGCTTGGGCTGCTGTGTTAAAACACCTCATCCAGAGGTGTACACCTCATCCAGAGGTGTATCTGCAACACACTCTGTGTGGGACTCTCCCAAAAACACACAAATGACCTTGTGACGCTGCAGCTCTAATTGTGCCAGGCAGTTTTGTTCTCATCCCTAAGTCTACCTGCACAACATGAGAATCAGTTGGTCTGAACACCAACAAAACTTGTTATTTTGGGTGTCTCACCTCTGTAAATTTGGCAGGGGGAATTCTGGTTCCAGGCTGATGTGAATTTTCTCACAGATTTCCATGGGTTTGGATTTTCAACCCAAAATGAACCCATCATCCTCACGTTGGACACCTTGGCGAGCTTTGCTGCAAATTGCAGGGCCTTCTGCCTTGACTGTGAATTTATCTGGGTGTCCCAGCCCCCTGCACCTTCTGTAAATGCATTATTCCCATCAGGATGCTGAACTCTTGCAGGTTGGAGGCAGCTCAATGTCAGCAAACTCTTGAGGAGCCCAGCAGCTGATGGCGGCAGGGTAGGTAAGAGGGACCTGCTGCATCTTCTGGCCCCCAGCAGTCAAAAATTCACAAACTTTTCCAAAATTCACAAACTTTTCCAAGACTCTGTGTCTATCCTAGTGAAACAAACAGTGCCAGGTCCAGCTCTGTTAGTCCTCAGACAGCTGGGGCTAACAGGAATGGCCCCTGTACTGACTTTTACACAGCCCAAACACTGTCTGCAAAAGCTCTGGCTGTGCTGGGCTGCAGCTCTGCCATTTAGCAGGGAAGAAAATTGTTTCCCAGTTTTCCTGGCCAGTGCCCAGGCTCTGTTTAATTTACCAATACAGACACAGACTGCATGTATCTGTTAAACTCAGGACATCTGAACTAAGCCTGGGGTCTGGAAGGCTTTAAATAAAGTCACATGGTTTTAGGAAGGCTAGCTGAACTTTCCCTGAAAATAAGGTTTACCTGTGAAAGCAAAATCAATCTTTACTGTAGAAGAAAAACCAAATTCCTTGCACAGCCTCTTTGCATAATTTCTGTTGCTGTTTTTTTCTCAGAAAGCTTTTGTGCAGCTCTGAAGCTTTTCCAGGCATAATCACGAGCAGGTACAAACCTATATGGCTGTCAGATTTGAGAAACTAAGAATTTGAGCTGTTCTAAATAACACTCATAGCTGTGAGCAGTTTTTTAAACAAGGCACAAGCTGAAATCCCTTTAGCACAATGTGCCTTGATTATTTCAAGACTCTCAAACGTATTTGTGACTGTTACAGGCAGTTCAAACACTTTTTGCAAGCTGACAAAGGATGACATTTGCCAAATTCCTCTTGGGTTGCAGACTTCTGGTCCAAGCTGATGTGAAAGAGTGTGACATCCCTGGCACTGAGTACCTTCATGGTTCATGGTTGGTGTTTACCAGCACCATTTCCCAAATGCCACCCTGGCAATCCCCTGCAGTGTTCCAGATGAGGTAACTTGGCTGGCATTCCCACACTGGTACCTTGCAGGATGCTGTTCTCTCCCATCCAGACCAGTTCAGCTGTATGAATTCCTTGGATGCTGTCTTGTTATCTGTGCCTGTTCCTCTGGTTTTAGACTGTCTCATTTTATGTTTTTAGCCTCCAGCATGTCCTCCTGTGCTGTAACTTTGTATTGTGTTATGGTAGCCAAAAATCTGGTCCTCCATGGGTGTTCCTGAGAAAATATCCTGGAATATTTTTTTGTCACTCCTTTTTCTGTTAAATATGCTTTTTCCAGCCTTCTGCTGGTAGCATTTAGCTGGAAGTTGCTATTCTTAGGAATGCTTTCAGGCTGTAGTATCCCAGTAAAGAAGTAATTCTCTGGAGACTCAGTGATACACATAGATGAGATAATAATTTTTTCCCTCCCTAGCTCACAAATTAACTGATGATCTCTCTTTTGTCACTGCTTTGGAACAGAAGCATTTAAAATCCATCCCGATTATGTGTTCATCTACTGCAAAGATTTTTAATGTAGTCTCAGGTTGGCTTTTTTTCTCTCTTTACATGGAGATAAATTCTAACAGGCTGGTACAAAACACATTCCCAGGTTAATGGGCTGAGCAGGCAGGTGCTGTTGTGTTGAGCAGCACTTTGTGAAGCTCTGGAGGCTTCACTTGGAGGAATAATAAGGCCAGGAAGATTCTGAAGATTCAATTTTCAAATCCTCAGTTTTATAGCCATATATAAAGAGCCATAAACTCTTTGAAATCAATGCCACTATTACCATTTGAACCAGTCACAGCCTGGCTAAAAGTTGTGTAAGAGGCTCAAGGTTTCTAAAGGTCACTTGAAAATTGAATGTATGATTTTGGTTGGGATTGCAGGAAGACTTCAGTGTCCTGTTGGCCTCCTTGTTCTGTTTTCACTTGTTTTGAGATGTTGCTTTGGTTACTGTGTGCATTAGTTAAGACTTTAGGTCCTTCACACTTCTTTTGTTGTTTTTCTTCGTGGAAACTTGCATATGATCTGAAAAACCCTGAAGGTTTTTAAAAACAACTTGAATCATTATTATTTACAATTAAATAAAAGATTTAGAAAGCAGATTCTACTCTTAAGAAATTGAGAAGGTTCCATTGTTGCAGGTCAAAGGGAGTGGAAGGAGGCTGGTGCTGAAATCCTCTTCAGCTCTTAGAATTTAGAGCACAAAGTACCTATTTTAATTAAAAGAGAGGAATATGTGCACATGTAACAGGGTGAGCTGGTTATGTAAGTGGGAGATAATGAACTTGAGTCCAAGAACTGGATGTCTCAGGTGATTGACAGCTCTATCCACACTTCTGTGTCAAACTCCGTGCTCCCAGCAGAAAGGAATGTTTTATTAAACACTTGTTCCTGTAAGGAAGTGTGGTACATCCTGACCTGTGCCACCTCAGTGATCCTCGCAGAGGGGATCCTGCCTGGCCTAGTTACACAGTGCTGGCTGGATTTTGGGGTTCTGAGAACTGGGGGAGGCCAGCAAAGCAGATATCCTGCTGGGAGTCTGTTACAGCCCTCCCAGCCAGGATGAGGAGGCAGGTGAAGTGTTCCATGGGAAGTCTTGTCACCAATGCCTCTTTTCCTGTGGGAGACTTTAACTTGCCAAACTTCTGCTGGAAATACAACGCAGCAGAGAGAAAACAGTCAAGGAGGTTGCTGGGCTGTGTGGGAGGTAATTCCTGGCACAGCTGGTGAGGGAACCAGGCAGTGGTGATGTGGTGATGCCCCTCTGGACCTGTTTGTGAGCAGAGAGGCGCTGCTGGGGTTTGGGGTAGCTGGAGATCCTCTTGGGCACCGTGAACACGAAGTGAGAGGCTTTGGTTCTTGGGGAGATGAGGGCTGGCAGCAGAACTTGGACTTTTGGAGGGCAGACTGTGCCTGAGAGCAGGCTGGCACAGTGCCTTGGGAGGCAGCCCTGGAGGGCTGAGAGGTGCAGGAATGCTGGGGATGCTGAAGAAGGACACCCTAAAGGCACAGCAGGAGCCGGCCATCCGTCCCCGTGTGCCAAAGGAGGAGCCAGAGGGGCAGGGCTGGCCTGGCTGAGCAGGGAGCTTTGGCTGGAACTCAGGGAACAAAGCAGGATGTGTGACCTTTGGGAGAAAGGGCAGGCAGCCCAGCAGGGCTACAGGCACACTGTGAGGTTGTTCAAGGGGAAATCAGAAGGGCCAAAACCCAACTAGAACTTAATCTGGCTACTGCTGCAAAAGACAATAAAAAATGTTTCTGTAAATACAGCACTAAGGAGAGTCTCCATCCTTCCTTGGATGCCACCCTTTATTTCCTACCAGAACAGCCCCACAGGGTGCAGCTGCTCAGGAATTTCTGTGTGCACATCCACTTGTGATGTACGATCACGTGCAAAGCTGTCGGGAACTTGAAGCAGGCAGAAAATGACACCGTGTCACGTCCTCTGTGACAGCCTGTGACAGGCTGATCACTGCAGTGCCACACAGCATTGCTGAGCACATTAATTAAGTGCTGAGTGCCGCTGGAGTTAATCAGGAGCTCTGCCATTTGTGAGCAGGGGCATTTTCAGGGATCGACTCCTGCTGCCCCCCTCTTAAATTCCCGTTCCCATGATACACAAAGGGGTTGTTGTGGTGTGTCCCACTGGGTGATTTTTGTCAGCCCACGTTTCACTCTTCATGTTACACGTCTAAAAGTTCCAGGTTTGGGCCTGCAAACATAGCAAGCTTCATTTTAATTCTGTTTAATGCTTTATTTCTGTTTCTGTACATATTTCACGTAGAGTTTCTGAAGGAGACATTGTACCGTAGAGCACAAAATTTAGCTTCAGTCTTTTTGTTATTTTGAAATCTTATGACAAATGATAATTTTATGCCGTTGTCAGCTGTAGAACCTTTCTTTAACAGATTTAGATTTCTGTTGAGACCTATAAAACAAAGGGTGACCAGCCAGGATGTGTCTCCTGTGGCACAAAATGTGGCCATGGCTCAGCCTGCATTCTCTGCTGGTTCTTTTTTGTTGTTTTTTTTTTTTTTTTTTTTTTCCCTGGGGGCTCCCATGCAGCTCAGCCCATGCCTATCAATTGTTTGTGTCCCTTTTTTTCTGGCTATTCATGTCTGCTGTCCACGTGGGGTGTGGGAATGAGCTGTTTGGGAAGAGTGCAGGATGGGTAAAGGTGGAGGGATGGCTTTGGGGCTTCTCTGAGCTACCAAAACCCCAGTGTGCTGGATCTCTGTTTGTGCTTCACTCAAAAAAATTCAAAAATGTCTTTTTCAGCAGATTGCAAGGCAACATGGAAGCTTCTACTTTTAAAGGTTGACAGGGTTTTTCTACTTCAGTGGCATCTGTGATGTCACTTTTTGTGACCCCGTTGTAGCTTATTTTAGTGGCCCATTTAGGGTAATCATTATACAAACTCCTTTCTGTTACTTCCAGAAACAAACTTTCCTGGCCTCAGTGATGATAATTATACCGACCTTTCCAAATGTGAGTTAGTTGTTGAACAATTTAAAAAAAAAATTATCTTAAATTATGGCAAAAGCAAATTAAATTTGAGACAATTACACTGATATATCTTAAAAGAAGAAGATAACAAGTCCTGCAGTGGGGCCAAGCCTTTACCTGTGTCAGTAAAGATTTATCAAATACCTTTTCTGAGTCAGTTGACCTTATTGTGAGATCCTGCCCTTGAACCTGAATTATTTAACATTTGGTTCTTTTGTTTTTCAAAGCAAGAGTCAATGCAAGGTATGATTTAAAATCAGCGTGCTAAAGTGTGCATATTCTGAATATCTAATATGTCATTGTTGTCTCTTGTTTCTGTAATGCATTTGCATTACTATGAATCAATTTTATTCTGCTTCTCTAGAGACTATTGCTGCCTGCACGCTGTGATATATTTGCACTGTTGTAGATATATATATATACATATAATGTAATTATATTATACAAACCATGTCTTTTTCAGGTTGCTTGTTACCTTTGTAGTTTATGCTTCCTGGTACAGTGGACCTGAGTAAAAATGTGGGATGTGGGGCATTCTGATGATATATTACAGTAATAGAGAAATCTTTGTATATTTCTGTATACTTAATACCTGTAAGAAGAGATTTGTATGTGCATTATTTTCCAAACTTAGGGCTTTGTTTTCTGAGACTAGAGAACATTTATGATAATGTAACACACACACACACACACAAAAAATCAAATAAAGTGTTATTATTTTCAGACAGATGCGTTTGTCCCTGTTCTCACTCTGAGGGAAGATGTGTTGGTAGTGATACATTTTTCACTGCCTGCTCCTTGATCCTGGCAGCCAGCAAGGACATGGAATTGCCTGTTTCCAATTGTGGTGGTTTCAGATAACCCCCAATACAGGTGGGTTACAGAGATACCCAGTAAAAATCCTTAAAAGCATGAACTGCACTCACACTGGGGGGTGGAACTAAAGTATATTTGAGGTCCCTTCCAACCCAAACAAGGCTTTTGACACCCCCAGATCAGGGGGTGCTTCTCTGAGAAACCCTACACAACTGAAGGACTTCCTGAACCAGTGGAATTAATTACCTTTGTATTTTCACCCAGTTTTGATTAATTTTTCTGCCATGGATTTATCTGTTCATCTTGCCCTTGCTGCCTGCAAGAGGGAGATGTTCCCTGTGCTGCTTCATGGCAAGAAGCAGGAAAGGATCATTCCCTGTTTGCCTTCTGCTTGGCACTCTGGAATGGGTGGGTTTCTTCCTCCCTTCTTCCCAGAACAAAAACTCTGTTTTATCCCTGCCAGTCCCACCTGTCCATTTCCCATTTTAGCAAACACCCTCATCCTGCCACAGCAGCTGTGTGATGTTCTGCAGCCCTCGGGGCATTTCTGGCACCGGGAAAGTCTTCAGCTGGTTTAGAAAGTCAGTATTTTCGTTTCTTGTGTTTTTCCCAAGATCCACATTAGCCAAAAAGTGACATGCTGACTGTTTCTGCTGCTTCCTCCTGCACTGGCAGGGAAACCTTGGGCAGAAATCCTGACCTTGTAGGGTCCCAGGAGCAACCCCAGTGCCAGGAGGAGGGGTCAGCGTTGGTGTCCTGTGCTTTGGCAAATACTCACTTTGCCTGGGTGGTTTTCCGTGCATTTTTAAGGCTGTATCATGGTGTTTGTGTCTGGTGTTTTCTGAGATTCCCGACGAAGGGAAGGAAATGAGAATCTGACTCCATGTTCTTACAAGGCTAATTTATTATTATATTACATTACAATATAATTTATATTATATTATATTATATTATATCACTATAATATAATATAATATAATTATATATAATTATTATCATATAATTATATGATGATACATAATAATATATCAATATTATTATTGTATATCAATATTATTATATTAATACATTACTATATACAATATTAATATATTAGTATTATATTAATATTTATTTATATTTATATTTGTTTAGTATTATATTAGTATTATATTGCATTATATTATATTATACATATAATATATGGATAATTATATAACATATATATATATAAAACATATATATATAATTATATATTATATGTATATAATTATACATATATAACATTATACATATAACATATATATAATTTTATTATATTATATATATTATTATTATTACGTTATTATTATATTATATTATATTATATTATATTATATTATGCTATACTAAAACTATACTAAACTATACTAAAGAATACAGAAAGGATACAGACAGAAAGCTAGAAAGAATACTAATGAAGAACTCGTGACTCCTTCCAGAGTCTTGACACAGTTTGGCTGTGATTGGCCAATAAGTAATAACAATTCACGTGAAACAATCACCTGTGGGTAAACAATCTCCAAACCACATTCCAAAGCAGCAAAACACAGGAGAAGCAAATGAGATAATTACTGTTTTCCTTTTTCTCTGAGGCTTCTCAGCTTCCCAGGAGAGAAATCCTGGCGAAGGGATTTTTCCAGGAAGTATGGTGGTGACAGTTGTGTGTTGGATTGAGGCCAAGCCTAAACAACAACAGTGTCTTTGTGCCACCCATCCAGACCACCACAACAACCAAATCACCTGCCTTGCTCACCACACCTCAAAGGAAACTGCCACAACTTCTACAAGTGCCCACTCATAAATAACAGGAGCAGGGATGCTTAAAGCAAGGATTGCCCTAAGGATGCAATAGGATCACGTTTTCAAGACAGTTTTCTCATGATGACAGAGATCATACTTTTATGTCATGTTTTATAGCCCTGGAAATAATACTAAATTGAAGGAATTATGTTCCCAAAATCTTGATGCCTCCCAGTGCCAGCTGTTGTCCACAGATCAGGAAGGGAAGAGGAGGAACAGGAGTCCTTCATAGCCTGAGTGGCAACACAAATTACTTTAAGCGTTTTTATATGGCAGTTAATGCTATTAAATAACCCAACCATAAACTTCTCATTAGCAGCACTGCAAAAATTAATACACCTCACGTGCAATTCCCACCCACTCTTTATGAATGCTCTCCAAACGCATTCATAAAGGAAAGAGCACTTGCAACCAAAGGAAGCTTTTGTTTTCTGACAGCTATCCATTTAAATCCTGCTTTGGAATGCAGTCTGAGAGGCTTGGGAAGCTGAGGGGTGGGTAGAGTGAGAGATGGGCTGGAGAGCACAGCAGGTGAGCAGCCACCAGCAGTGACATCTGCCCATGGGACAGCCTTCAGGAAGGGCTTGGTGGGAAGTGCTGCCAGCTTCATTTAGGGGCAGAAAAGCTGTTCCAGGCTGGATTACTCAAACTGACACCAGCTGCATCCATTTCTGTTGTTTAGTGCATTTTAAGTTTCATAGCCGCGTTCGGTTCTGTGTCTCTTTCGTTTTTTTCTGTGCCTTGTAGATCTTTTCAGTCTCTCTTTTTCTCTCTTTAACTCTGTGTGATGGCTTTTCTGGATTCCTGACATTCCTGTTCTAGCCTGTGCCTGCACACACATGGGAAGGCTGAGTAAAAAGTCAATGTTCTCTCTTCGACAGTCAGAAAATATTATCAAGACATGAAGCCAATCCATTGTCAGCTTCTGGCAGCTAAAACACCCCTCAGAGTTTGCATTGTTTCCCCCAAATCTTTCTAGCAGAGTCATTCTCTTGTCCCACTGCCTGTTTTGCTCTGCTGGACAGACAGAATAAAGCTCCATCTGTTCCTAGGACCGTTTTTCTTATCCCCATGGCATCTGTAGAATCAAATATGAAGCAGATTTTGTGGCTTCATCAAGAGTCTTGCAGGTGCTTTTTGTCTTTCTCCTGTGAAATAATCAGACAATAACCTCAAAGTACTTAAAGAAGAAACAAAAGTGACAATAAACTCTTTGATTTTGCTCCTTCTCTTCATTGAAACTCATATTCTGTGTCTTGGTGAAGCATTCCTTGGATGGGGCATGATGCCAAGTCTCAAAAAGGGTAAGAAGCAGGCAAAAATCTCACTTTGTGGCAGGAAGGAGCTGGGTTTTACTTTCCAAATTTACTTCTCATGAAGCTTTCTGAAATCACCACAGACTGGAGTGTCAGTCCACACTGGTGGCAAGTCAGACCCCTTGGGAATTTTCCAGAATTTCTGCAACAGCTACTGCAGAAATATCTTTCTGCAATTAAGATACTTGGCTCAGCTACAGTGAAATATTTTAATTCAGGCCTTCCAGATTCTCATTTCAATTGTGGTGTTCTGGTACTGAATCCCTCAAGGTTGCTGTTTACCAAAACAACCCTCTGTGTGCTCTGAGACAGAAAAGCACACGTTGGAGGAGGCCTGAGGACCCTACAAGTGAAATGAATAAATGGGGCAGGAGATCTTTCTCCTTTTTAATGCCTTTATTAAAAAGAATCAGCTCAGGTGGGGACCCTACAATTGAAATAAATGGGGCAGGAGATCTTTCTCCTTTTTAATGCCTTTATTAAAAAGAATCAGCTCAGGTGGGGAGAAGCCAATGGGTCGCGCGCACGCCGCCGCTGCTCCCAGGAATGGCACGGAGGATGATGATGATGATGATGATGCAGCTGTGTCTGCTGGTCTGCAGGCAGAGCTGGGGATTCCATCCTCACAGGAGATTAGGAGATTCCGCTTTTTAGGTCTAACATTTCAGGTCCTTTCTCTAGTTAATATATTTTCAACTGAGGGTGAGAAGTAAAAAGGATCTTAGCAGGTACTGGATTAAGTTCCTCATCCTTAGACATCACTTAGGTCTCTTAATTCTATGTTGGCTCGTTGTTTTTAGGGGTTTTCCTGGAAAACTGCAAAATTTGGTGCAGTGCATTCTCATCTGCATACTAGCTCTGATGCCATTCCCATTCTCCTGGTACCTGCAGGGTCTGGTGTCACTCCCTGGTGAGCACCATGGGGACAATGGCTAATCACCAACCATTAACAGGGAATTGAAGAACAACTCTCAACAATGAAGCTAACTTAACAGCAACCGGTTCAACTTCTTTTAACTCTGCAACCTTAAAAAAAAATAGATAGCTTTTTATTCATAACACAAGGACCCTGCCAGGGCCTGCCTTTGTCTGGGGGCTTCTCCAAGGGGGATTTCTGGGTGCCACAGCGGGTGTGCAAAGGGAGGTCACAGAGCACAAGGGGTTATCACAGCTAGGTGGATAGAAACACTGCTCTCCAGCAGAAAAGCACTTTGTTTTCTTACCCTGCCCACCTCTGGTGGAAATTTTATGAAATTAAGTTTTATGAAGTGAAAAAGGGGAAAATTTACCATTCGCTGGCAGGGGAAGGAGCACCCGAGGATGGCAAACACTGGAAAAAAGGAGCATCCTCTTCTACAGCACCTGAGTGCTGCCCAGCTGCTTCTGGAGCCCGAGTGCATTCTGTGTTTCAGCACGAATATTTTGCAGCAAAGTCTGTTTGTCTGGCTGTGTTTTTCTAATACTGAGGACACATTTTTAGTCCCTTTGTGTCCTAGGTGAAGTGGGCTGGGACAGGGACCATCCATGGATGGGAGTTGGGCAGCTCACCTTCATACACCAGCACTGGTATATGAATGATTTATATATTTCTAATGCTTTAAAAGAAGGCTCAGATGAGGGAAAAAGCCTGCAGAGAAATAATGGACTCTTCTGCACAGAGAGGATTGTTGTTTCTGGCAGAGAGATGCTTGGAAAAATCACCTGAGAGCTTCTGAAACTCTCACCTGAACTTTTTTCCTAAGGAAGGTTTAGCAGCCATCACCCCAGAGTAGTGAATTTTCATTTTTAGGCTCAGTCTGGCAGTGAAGGCAACCTCTTGGAAACTGAATCTGGGTCTGGAGATCATAATTCTGCCTGGGTTTTTAACACAGGGAGCCAGGCTTGGTCCTTGTGTTTTATTTTCTGTTCTCCAAGCTGTTTAATGGCATCGTGGTGGAGTTTTCAAGCTTTAGCAAAGCCAGGAACTCACACAGAGACCTGTGGCAGCACCGTGTGACCTAGCTGCTCTCAACAGAGGAAGATTTCCATTCCCATATTCTTTTTCACTTCAGTTTAGCACCTTGTCTGAAATCTTTCTTTTGAACACGAGCTTTGCCAGGGGAGGTGTGTGACACTGTAGCAGGATCCATGCCCTGGAATGCCATTTGGGAATGGCACCTGAAGGAAGTGGTACATTAAAAAAACCCTTTTTTTTGGAGGTGTTTGCAGTTAAATCCCTGTTCACATGGCTACAGGTTTGTCCTTTGTTGCTAGCACCCACCTGCTCTGAACTCCTTGTCTGTCCTAGTTTTCTCCCCTGTTAGCTCTCCCTGGCAGCCAAACACAGCTTTCCTGATTACATCAAAATGAACGATTTCCCAGCCCTTTCCCTTGGTGACAATTGCTTTAAAAGCCAGCAGAACATCTCCACTCTCTGAAGCACCATTGCAATCAATCTGCAATGTCAAACACGCTCTATTCAGCCTTTATTAGAAGCTGGAGCTTTGGTGGCACTCAGCTGCCATGGTGGCAGTTTAGGACTGTTGGTTATTTGGGATTTTCAATGTCATTCACCGCATAATGGCCCTGTGAAAAACGCCAATCACTTGTTTTTGAAATTTTAAAAGTTTAATAGTAGTAATATAATCAGAATAATAAAGTTTGAACAACTGAGATTAGAACAATACGAGAGAATAAAAACAAAGAGATACGGATGTCAGGGTACCTTTTTCTGGGCAACACAAGTCTGAAATAGGACCCAGTTAACAGAGGATTAACCCTTAAAAACCATTGCTTGTTGCATATTCATACATCTCATACATGATGCATAAATTCCATTCAAACACAGGATTCTGTCTGGTCACTGTCAGCTTCTTCCTCTTAATCCTCATGCTGTCTTCCTGTCTGAGCGAGGTGGGAAGAAGTTCGTTTTCTGCTGATAAGGGAGCAATAAATTCCCTTTCTCTGAAAGATTTAGGTGTCCTGTGGCGTCTATCTGGTGCAAGTCCTTTCTTAACCAAATATCTTACATAGCATAGTTTCTATTTTAACATTATTTTATAACCTAAACCAGAATTTAATAGTTAATTTAATACACAAGAAAATTAATACAGCATAACTTTCTAACACAACACATCCAATATTCATTTTAATACTTGCGAAAAGCCAATCATAAAATACACATTTTTCACAGGCCCCATCACCACAAAGCCTTTGTGCCACAAATTGACACAAATGGGCTCCTGTAGCACCTTTGCTGACGAAAATCACTACTTTTTGCCCCTTCAGAAAAATATTCAGAACTTTGTTTACTTATTTAGCAGTGGCCACGTGGCCGTGCAGAGCTGCAGGTACAAGGGGTGAGTCTCCATCCAAGGCTTTTTCTCTCTGAGGCTGTAAACGAGGCCCATGGACACTGACTGAGGTGAGGAAGGTTCCTCCTTTTGTAGCCACGTCTCTGCAGGTCCTGCACACTTCTCTTGGGTGGGCACTCCTGTTTTGGGACCCCACTTGGCTCTGCCTGTCATCTTCAAACCCTCAGCGGCTGCAGCTTCCACTCTGCTTCTGCCAGATTTATTTTCTCACCAAAAATGTTAGCTTTTAGAATTCTAGGCAGTTTTTTTTTCAGGTTCATTTGTGTGGGCGTTGATAACAGTCTACCTAGAGAGACCTCGAGCTCTTCCCGAATGTAAATTCCCAGAGCTGACATCATCCCTTTGGACTCAGTGATGCCATGTCCTCAGGCAATAATTACTAGTGCTGTGAGCAGCTAACTCTGATTTATAACCCCAGCCCAGGGGTGGCTTAGCTCTTGGGAATTCTGGTTCATGGTTCATGAACATGGTTCATGGTTTTTGCAGGTGACATCATGCCCAGGGATGATGCTGGGGGCACTTTGTCCAGCCTGGAGAAGAGGAGGGTGAGGGGAGACCTCACTGCAGTTACAGCTTCTTGTGAGGGGCAGAGGAGGGGCAGGCACTGATCTCTGCTCTGTGGGGACAGTGGCAGGACCCAAGGGAATGGCCTGAAGCTGTGTCAGGGCAGCTTTAGGTTGGGTATTGGAATAGGTTCTTCCCCCAGAGGATGGTTGGGCACTGAACAGGCTCCCCAGGTTCTGCTCACTGCAGCAGGACAGAGCTCAAGGAGCGTTTGGACAATGATCCCAGGCACATGGTGGGATTCCAGGGGCTGTGCAGGGCCAGGAGTTGGATTTGGTTTTTGTGGGTCCTTCCCAGCTAAGCATTTTCTGTGATTCTTTGAAACACCTCCAAAGGCCTTCAGCACACTGCTCAGTTTATGGCTCACAATACAACAGGGAATACTGGGTAATATGGGCAACATGAGTATGGACCATATTCAAATTATTATTGAGTCTGTTGGAAGTGGTTGATGAATGACAAATTTTTTACCTGCCTGGATAAAGTTACTCATCACTAAAGTGTGCAGGGGTAAATCAGATCTCCAAGGAGACATGGAAAAGAGGAATATTTTTACAGTGGGGGTGGTGAAAGGCTGCAACAGGCTGCTCAGAGAAGTGAAAAATCCCTGGAGAAGTTCAAGGACAGGTTGGATGGGACTAGGAGCAACATGATCCAGTTGAAGATCCTTGCTCACTGCAGGGGGGTTGGATTAGATGACTTTTTCAAGTCCCTCCAAATAAACCGTCCTGTGGTTCTGTGGTTCTGTGTCTCCATCTTTTCCTCTCTCCCCTGCTGAGCCCTGAGCACAGTCTGCTGCTGCTGCAGTCTCAGGGTCCCCATTTTATTCCCAACACGGCTCTCAGAGGCTCTTTATTGAGCTCTCACTCAGCTGAAGCAGGGAAGCACTCGGGCTGCTGTGCTGAGCATTAAACACTGCCAGGAGAAAGCAGCCACACTCAACACCAGGAGCTTCTCCTGTGTCTGGTGAGACACAGCAGCTCCATTTCAGGTTTAGGCCAGGGCTGGGTGCTTTTAGTTTTGATTTTATTTTATTATTTTATTTTATTTTATTTATTTTATGTTACTTTATTTTTATTTTATTTATTTTATTTTATTTTATTTTATTTTATTTTATTTTATTTTATTTTATTTTATTTTATTTTATTTTATTTTATTTTATTTTATTTTATTTTGTTTTATTTTTAAATGCAGCCTCTGTGCTGCAGACCCATTTCCCAAGTGTGACCCATGGGACCTGCTTGTGATGAGCACCAGGGACAGGGAGATGAGAGAGCAGGAGGTGTTTGAGTCAGACCAGCTATCAAAGGCACCCTTCCCTATGTCTCAATGGGAAATAAAAGCCCAAACCCACAGCTAAATTTATATAAAGGCAAACTCTGAGTATTTCCAGCATTCAGAAGGATGGGTGGCTGGTGTGATGCCAGCTAACAAATTCAAGCAGTCACTTGCAAGTGTGAAGAGTAACTAACACAAAAAGCTGAGTGCTGTGTTCCTTTTGGAAGCACTGGTGCCTGCTCCCTCATCAGCAGGTTGCTGACATGCCAAATTTCCTGGGAAATGGAGAAATACACAGCTTTTAAAATAGAAAATAGAAATAGAGACAGCAAAAAAACCCAAAAAAACTCAAAAACCAAAAACCAACAAAAACCCTCACAAGTTGTGTTGTACTTGTTTTATTACAGTGAAAACCTGTGCAGTGCTAGCCTACAGAGAGAATAAAAGCTACCAGTAACTTTTCATCAGAAAGGAGTCAATCCCAGGTAAGGAACAGCCTAGAAATCGTGGCTGTTGCAAAATACAAAGTCTGAGTTGGGACCTCCATCTGTCGTTCCACTGGAGTAGATCCAAAGGTTGCCAAGTTCTCGATGGAAGTTTCTCCTTTAACAAGCTGGGGAGGTAAAGAGGAGAAGCAGATTTAAGGTTTTCTCCATAAATCACACAAGATGCAGGAAGTGTTTTGCCTGGGACATCCAAAAGGCAAATTTTTAGCCATCTCAACCAACCCCCCATATGTAGATGTGTTTCCCAATTATGATCCAGATCAGTAAAGCCAAATTATGGTGAGCTGTATGAAGTACAGAACACAGTGTGGCTGAGGCTACTGGTTATTAAATATGCTGAAAGGTCAATCCTAACTGAAACAAAGTTAGCTGGGGATCAGAAATTTCTCTAAGTTTCAGTCCACATTTCCAAAGCAAAGCTTTTTATCTCTCATGATAAGGTGGATGTGATTTGGGTGACTGCAGCTCTACTCTGGGATTATCTGGGGTCTTAAACTCACACTGCCCACAAACCCCTGGCTCAGATGCACCAGCAGCACCCCACTCTCTGCTATACAATAAACTGGTTTTTTAGGGTTTAGCCACCTTTTCTATGCTCACACCCTTAGGATTCTCCAGCTGGCACAGCACACCAGGCCTGGGCAGAGCAGGGACACTGGCAGGAGCTGTGGAGCACCCCCAGGGACACGGGGGGACACCTCCTGGGGACATTACCTTCCTCCACGACGCGGTGGTAGAAGCACCAGGGCACGCCGGCGGGGTGTGCCCTGAAGCAGCAGCCCTTCCTTGTGCACTCCCTGGGCTTGATGCCAGGGTGGCCACAGTTTATCCTGGTGTAGGGATCGTTGGGACACACTTTCTTCACTGTGTAAAGCAACAAAAAAACAACAAACCCCAAATCAAAACAAAGGAAGGAAGGACAATGTGTTACTTCGTGCTCTGTCTGCCCGGTGCTGTAATTCAAAATAAAAGGACACAAAGGTGAGGGCACTGGGCAGATGGGATGGCCACTGTGACCTTCTCTGAAACAATTTCAGCCAGCAGATTCACCCAAATCCTCACCCAGCCTCCTAGGAATATTAAATTCCAAAGGGTGATGAAATGCTGATGTGCCCAGGGATAAGAGGAGGGAAAATTCACCCCTGGAAGTGTCTGGCAGCAGCCCACCCTCAATCCAGCAATGGGCTGACAAGTCCTGTGTCTCCTGCAGTGGTGTCACACACGCTGGCCCCTGAGCAGGCATGCCCATGACCTGACCCCATGCTAAGCCCAGGGAGGCCTGGCTAGCACAGGGAAAGGACCACCCAGCCCTCTCTGCACGCCAGCTTCAGTTATAGAAAGGAAATACGTGTTTTAGGAGGAAATCACAGCTCTTCCAGGCACTTAAAACTAAAATCACAAGTAGAGAGATTATACCACCCAGCTTAAATACTTCAGTTTTGCTCTCATGGAGCAGTTCTGCTCAGAAAAGCAGTTCTATGGGAATGCCACCCTAAGTTGCTGCTTCTCCTTTTTCAAGGTTTACAAGAGTTGCAAGCAGTGCTCAACAGCAAAACTATTTTTTCCTACTGGAATTCTGATCCCTGTTGACTAATTCCATTTTATATCAGGTTCTTCTGTTGGGTGACATTGCCTTTGCACCCTCATTTCCTTTCATGTCACCTGTGCAGCTGCTGAGACTGCCCTGAAGTTCTCCCGAGAAGGAGTCGTGCTGTCAGCTCAGCAAATGTAGCTTACATTGAGTTAATTAACACAGCTAATTACACTCCATTACTTAACACGGTTATGTAAAATATACAGCTAATCCTAGAAAGACTAGGAGAGCAGCTGTTATCCTCCCTGAGAAAATAATGGCAAAAAATAGAAGCAGGATTTGTTTGACAGACGTCAAATAACCACACAGCAAACCCACTTATTTAAGTGCTGAGTACCCCTTGCTGTACCCATGGACAAGACCACAAATGACACTGAAATGTCTCTAAGTAATCAGCACAGGCTGTTTGATAACTAGAAGCCTGAAGGAAGAGGAAATGTGTGAAGAGGATGAGGCAGAAGTCAGGTAAGCAAGGCTGAACTTTGCATTTTATTGCCACTGGTCTCCTAACAGAGGTTTGTGCCCACTTTTCTTGCCTAAGGAAAAGCAGAACTGCTCCCTGCTTGTACACGTTTCTGGATAGTCAAACACGAGGTAAATCAATGTTTCTGGCAGAGATATTACCTTTCTTTGGCTTAGGATTGTAGCACCAGGGGACGCTGGGGACTGAGGCGTTGAAGCAGCACCCAATTTTCTTGCACTCTGCTGCTGAGATACCTGGGTAGCCACAGTTTGTCCTCTCCTTGGGAACCACTTTACACTGGCATTTTGCTGTTCAGGACAAAAGGAGCACAAGTTACACGTGTCAGTTTGCACACTTCTCATGGAGGGTTGTTTATCAAATGCTCACAGGGAACAATGCTCTTTCCCTAGATGCTGTCCATCATTTCAGTCCCCTGCTAAGACCACAACCTGAGCGGTTTAAAAGTTGCTTTCAAACCACTACCAATTTTGGTCAGGGCTGTACATGACATTTTGAGAGTCTGTGGTCTCACTTGCAGCCAAGCCAGCCCAGCACAGTGGGGTTTGTGGGCTTCGAATCGACCACACCAAATGGGAAATCCCAAGAACTTCAAATATTAAACTATTAAATCTTTGCTGCTTTGCCCATCTCATGTGAAGAGGAAAAGACTTAGGCTTCCAGTGGATATTCAATAGGTGTAAAGATACGAAATCTTTGCAATATTATAAAGTATAGGATGATGTGCAAATAGCTGCAGCCATTCATTTAACATTTTAAGTCATTTGCACAGTCAGCCACAACCAAGAAATTCTGGAGCTGTCCTCCAGCTGTCATTGAGTGACTTGCTTTCCACTTCTGGAGCTGTCTGAACGACTTGCCTTTAATGAGGAGGCAGACAGACTCCTTTAAAACTGCATTCACATGGCAAAGCAGCATAAACCAAATGTCAGAAGAAAATTTAGACAAAGCTGGCTCGTGTTCCAGCCCTGGCGCTGTTCTAGCGATCACCTCTGCCTTTGCAGTGGGCTCCTGGTTATTCCAACAACCCAAGAGTCCAGCTGCAGTCTTTCTTTGCTATCGATCTCTCTGATAAAAATTAAAAAGTAGGCTCCACTTTGGGGATAAGCAGCAGCACAGGAAACCTTTGCTGCCTGCTGTGCCAAAGCTGCCAGGCTCTGGCTGCAGTCGGTGGGATGAGGGTCCCACACGTACCTGGAAGGCAGCAGCGTGTGGAGGTACTTACTTGGAGGTGCAACTCCCTCTGCCAGGCTGCTGAGGGCTATGATGAGGGTGATGGAGAGTGCACAGAGCACCTTGAGATCCATGGCTCTTGCAGGAGGAGAGGTGCTGCCTTCCCTGGGAGCCGCGGGTTTTATGCGCTCCGCGTGTTTGCCCAGCGAGGCCCGATAACATTGTTCCATCTGAAGCTTCACCCAGAAGGTTGGGTTTTCTTTTGTTTGGTTAGGAAGTGTTGCCATGCATATTTTGATATCCCAGAGATAAATTTCTGCGCTCCCATGAGCTATTGATCACATAACTATTACGTACCTATAGATCCACATCTATTACGTGATCCCAAAATCAAATGGATGCTGCTGGGTGCCTCTGTGTGCCAGAGGCTCTGGCTCTGAGTGCCAGACTTCATTGTGCTCTCATTTCATTGCCTTAAGAGTATTTTAAGCCTCTAGGCAGTTTTATTTTCCAGCCACTACTATATTTTCAGTGTATCTTTTCTGCCTCGATTTTTCCCTGGCCTTAAGGTTTTGGTTATGCTTACTCTGAATCAGGTAAGGGAGGAGGGCTGGAGCTCTGATACCTCCAAGCTTCAGGAGACCACTGTGCACCTGAAAAAATACATAAACACAGAATCTGGAAGGTGGAGCTGGGAAATACTGAGTACATGTTGGTTTCCACACAAGGGGATTTAGGAAAAGAAGGTAAGATCAAGGCAAAAAACAAACCCCCAAAGCCCCAGAGGTCCAACAGCAAGAGACACAAGAGAAGAAATGAGAGTTTCTGTATGATCTCAGCCTGCCCCAGAGATCATCCAGGCATCAGTCCTGAGTGTCCCAGCTTTATTTTGGAGTTGCTGCCCTGTGCAAGGTCCTGTTCCAGAGGTGCCACCACAGGGGCTGTCCCCATCCCCTCTGCCTGATCCCCAGAGCAGAGCACCACTTCCCAACCTCTCCAACACCACCTGCACATGCATTGCCAAAACCAGACTTTTAAAGCACCGTGTTTGACCTAATGATTCCCTGATTGATTTTCTCCTGGTTTCAAAGGTGGCCTCCCAGGCAGATTTTGGGTTGTTTTGGGACAACAGGCATTGGGACTTGGACTGCTGAAGGCTTTAATCTTCCTTTTGGACAACTTTCTACCATTTACTGTAACATTTCTTAACTTCTAGCTACTTGTCAACTCTTAAAGACAATCAGAGCAGTGCCAGGGAGGGAGGAGAAGCAGTGGGGTGGTGGAACCATCTCCCCACAGGAGGCACCTGCAGAGCAGGCAGGACAGGCTGCAGCCCCTTGGGTGCTCTGCAGCCTCACTTTTCCTACAGGAAAACCACCAGGTAACCCTTCCTGTTCATCACCAAAATAAAGAGATTTCAATGCACTTTTTGGATCTTTGACAGAATTGTGTCTTCTTGCTTTTGAATATTATATACAAATTAGTTTTGTGCATATTTCTGTTACAAAGCTCAAAGTGAGAACTTTCAGCTTCTATGGTTGCGATATGGAGGAAATTTATTTGTTGAAAAGTATTTCCAACAAAGTGGGAGGGATTTTGTCCTACAAGAAGAAAAAAAATAGGGTTCTTTTTCCTAAGGGTTAACTTATTCAATACTTTATGGACTCCATTTATATCCATCCCTATTTAAGACATGGGTGGCGTTTCTCATTGACAGTCACAACTGATAAATTAGATATTTTGTGTATCCTCCATGCCAAAAGAGGATGCAGGAAGAAGAGGGAGGTGGAGCAGAAGAGGGAGATGGAGCAGAAGAGGGAGATGGAGCAGAAGAGGGAGATGGAGGAGAAGAGGGAGATGGAGCAGAAGAGGGAGATGGAGAAGAAGAGGGAGATGGAGCAGAAGAGGGAGATGGAGAGGGAGATGGAGAAGAAGAGGGAGAAGGAGCAGAAGAGGGAGATGGAGCAGAAGAGGGAGATGGAGCTGCTGCAGCTCCATCACTCAGCAGCTCAGATCACATTTCTCATCTCCATCACTTAGAGAAAACATCGGACTGAAAACACTAAAATGCAGTTTTCCCCTTATGTGCAAAGGTCCACCTTGATGCCTTGTGCAGAGAAATCACGGGGAGCTTTTCCAGCAGCCTGGGAGATGGGCAGTGGGGTCGGCTGCAGGAGGAAAGCAGCGATCCCGAGGGGGACCGTGGAACTCTCAGTAGATTATCAGCCCATCGTGTGAGTCAGCTGAAACTGCAGATAACGTTTGTCGCCTCTGCTCCTTTCTGGACATTAATTAAACCCTTATCTGCTGGCTGTCGCCTCTTGGGCCCGATCCCAGCTGCGGGCACAAAGGCAAATCTAGCCCCGAGCTCTCGCTGCGGAAAGAGCGTTTGATTGGCATCTCAGAGCAAACACAGGGCAAGGAATGAGCTGCCTGCTCTCTGCCAGGGGATTACTTAAAGATCTTTAATATGTTTATATAGCAAAGCCTTGAAAATTATCTGGGGTTTCCCTGTAAATGTGTTTCCTTCTGTGAGGCCGGCGCCTGCCTAAACCTTTCGGTAAATCTGTGATGGATCTCAGGCTTTGCAGGTGCCCGTGGCCAGGAGGGGCTTGGAGGGTTCCTTCCTCCTCTCCAGGCTCCTTCCTCCTCTCCAGGCTCTGCTTTCTCCCTCATCATCCTCCCCTGGTCCCTTTTAGCTGCACTGTGGTGCTCTCATTTCCTTCCCAGCAAGGAGAACCCACAGCTGGAATTGGATCTTGCTGTGGATTGGTGGCAGCCTGCAGCTCTTTATTCTCCTAATCCAGAATTTTTGAAGGATAAGGGTACTTTTCTCTCTATCTTTTCACTTAAAATAACAAGCAAACAGTACAACTTTGATTTTCATCCTAAAGGGGGTGTTTTGCCCTGAAGGGAATTTCCTTTTGTGGTAACTCTTAGTTTGAATGCTGGCATGAAGAAATCTGTCACTGGGCCAACATCACTGCTTATGAGCCCACGAAGTAAATCCCAAGTTTTAAGTGCTCTCTAAAATAAATCATCATAACAGAGAAAAAAAATTCAGTGGCAAAGGAGAGGGGTGTCTGCAATTTGCTCCTTCCAGCTGTGCCAGGCACAGAAAAGTATTGAGTTGGCACATGAAATTCCTCAAACCAGGACAATATCTGTCTGTCTGAGGAGTCAAAAAACGAACAGAGAAACCCCTACATCTTTATTTTGAAAATGGACAGTTCAAAATAACCCCTGAGATCTATGGCTTTGATAAAATCCCTACCAGAGATGTATTAATGCAGTTGTCAAAATCAATGTTTACTTTGTGAGTGCAAACTCCTTCAGGGGAATTTTTTCAAAGAATATGACATTTCTGCAAACCACAGACAGGGCTGGAAGAGGACTTTTGTCACATTTCTGTGACAAACATCCTTGCCCAAGGTGAAAAGAAAGATTTAATTACTGAAGTGAATCAAATGTGTAACTCAGAGCTGAGTCAGATCTAAAAGCCTGAATTTCAGCACCCAAGACACTACAGAAAGGTCTGGTTGTGACTGCAAAGCCCAGTGCCAGTTTAGAAATACTGATCTGAGCCAGTAATTTTCCCTAATGCTTCTGGGATCTCTCAGCATCGCCATCATTTTCTGTGAGCACCAAAATAACCCCAGAAAATCCTTATCATTCCTGAAACGAGGTGGGGACCAGCCTGTGGAGAGGAGGACACGCTGGCTGGAGCCAGCAAAGCAGGAAAATATGTGCAAGATATATCTTTTCTAGATATATTTTTTCTAGATATCTTTTTGTTTCTTTTCTAGACCCCATCAGATTTGTAGTGACCCTCAGAAATGCAGATCTGATTCAAAGGGGCCGCTGAAAGGTCTTGTGATAATGGTGATGATACATTCCAGTTTACCACAGGCAAGGAGGCAGCCCAAATCCTGGCCTGTTACCATCTAAAAGAGGAAAAATAAATCAAGAAGACTTATTAAATTGGGCTTAAAGGAAGAGTAAAATGTGTGAGATGCTGGCAAACAGCAGGGTGCTGTTGAAAGACACAATATGAAAAACTCAGTAAATATTTACCATAGAACAAAAAATATGAGAAGGATGCCCTCAGGCACACATATAAACCCAGAATAATTGAGAGAAAAAAGGAAGCTACTAGAAAAAAAAAGACCTTTTTTTTTCCTCTCAAAGTAAAATAAAGAAAAGATAAAAAAATACTGCAGGGAAGTAAATTCACAAAGTGGTAAACAAATAACTTCAGAGAGGAGACAAATGTCAGCAATCACAGGGGAGAGGAGAGGATTTTTGCTCAATACACTCATAAATGATCAGGAAAACTTGGTGAATAATGAAGCAATGAATATGCTGATGAGTCAGAATTATTTTCCTTTTTTTTTTTTTTAATTTTTTTAAAGTGCAGCTGAACAGTGGTGGAAATATTTTACAAGATTGACTGGGTGATAAATGGTAAATGAAATAAAAAATAAAGGCATGGAAGAAGAGTAACCTAAGTATATAATCACCAAGATGGGCTGCAAATTAGCTGCTGTCACTCACAGAACTTCCCATCACTGTGCATGTGCCAGCTGAATATTCAAAGTGAAAAAAGGCAAATTGCTTTCAGCAGCTATTAGGAAAGGAGTACAAAGGGGAAAACACAATTCTGGTTCTGTCCCAGCCCCTTTGTGACGTTCTGGCTGCCCTGGGTTAAAAAGGAGACAGTGTAATTAGGAGAGATGCTGAGAAAAGCCCTCTGGCTCACGAGAGCAATGAGCTACGGAAAAATGTTTTGAAGAGAGAAGGGATCGTAGAAATTAAGCAATCCCAGGCCAGATGGTGAAATTGTCTCCTGGATAAAAACAAGCAGAGGGCAGGATGGTTTTCTCTGTGAGGAGAGGCCATGAGAGGGCTCCTGTAGAGTTATGCTGGGACATTTGCAGTCTCACAAACCACCTGAAAGAGGAGGTGAGAGGGAAAAATCTGCTGGTGACACAGAACTTCAGTGGCAGTGAAAATATGAGGCAGCTGCTGGGAGGGATTGTGGATTCCAAAATGGAATAATGACTGCAGGGTTGGATGGCAGGTGAGGCATGGTGTCAGGAAATGTGGAGCGATGCACACCTGGGAAAGGAGCAATCCCACCTTTTCAGCTCCAGCAAAGAACCCTGAGCTGATTGTGATCACTCAGGTGAGTGCAGGAGCATTTGGAGGATAACAGACAGTTTTGGGAAAACACCAGCTCAGTGCTTAGCAACCATGACAAAAGCAAATGACAGGCTAACAATTCTTAGGCGAGGAATCGAGAATCGCAGATTTACAAAGTTTTTCCATTTTTTAAACCCACTCCGTGTCTACTTTTTCATGCTGTGCTCTCAATCTCCAGCCTGTAAAAAGTTCTGTGGAGGCGACAGCAGTGTGGGACAGCATCCACATCAGGAATATTTGTGTACAACGGGTCTCTCCAGGCCCAGACAGGTCACAGCAGGCACAGCTCATGGTGTCATCTAACATAAAAGCCTCAGTGGTAAGGTAGAAGCACATGAAGGAAGGTGGTTCATCACCTAGCACAGGGATGTGGTGCAATTCAGCTGTGGATGCTAAAACTTCACACAAGTCTGAAAAGCAACTGGATGAACTCAGTGAAGAAAAACTGTTTTGGGGCTGTAAAATCCCCAGACTGCACATCTGTCTCAGGAAATGTCTAAGCTGCAAATCCTTGGAGGTTGGAAGGGTGTTTTTGGGAAAGTATCATTGCCTGTGGCTGGCTGGACTTTAGCAAAAGTTACTCATCAATTCTCAGAACAAAACAACCAGAAAGCATTTAATAAAATGATGTAGCAGGATTGGGAAATGAGAATAATGTGAGGGATGACTGCATTACCTTTGATCCTTGTTGAAGTTTTCCTGTGAGCACCTGTGACTGGCTCAGGAAACTGGGCTAGGGAGGGATTAATTTAGTTTGGCCAATCCCATGATGTTATTATTGCATCTTTTGATTTTCATAATTTCTCAAGGACATCTTTTCAAATCATCTAGTGAAAGTTTCAAGCTCAAAGCCAAGATAACCTAGTTTGGGTGTAATACTGAATCTGGTAAAAATGTCCTGGTTTGGAGAATGGAAAATGCTGATGGGTGGAGCTTCACAGATCATTCAGAAACTCACCAAAACCTGAAGCAAACCCACGCCTCTGGATTGGTTGTGATTCCCAGAAGACCCAAATCCAGCACCACTCGTGACGTGGAGAGGGTTTCTGGGTCTGTTCCCTTCCACAGTGACTGGTGGGAGGGAGGGAGGGATTCTTGCAGGTGCAGTGAAAGAGCAACACCTGCAAGGGGCACGAGCCAACACCTCTCACTGCACACAGGGACAGGGGTGCTGTATTTGCAGGGAATGCCCCAACAAAGGCAGGGAGGAATGATGCATCTGACTCCATGCTCTCAGAAGGCTGATTTATTACTTTATTATACTATAATATATTAAAGAATACTATACTATACTAAAGAATACAGAAAGGATACTTACAGAAGGCTAAAAAGATAATAATGAAACTCATGACTCTCCACAGTCCCAACACAGCTTGGCACTGATTGGCCAAAGAGTGAAAACAACTCACAGCAGAATCCAGTGAAACAATCACCTGTGGGTAAACAATCTCCAAGCACATTCCATATGAGCACAACACAGGAGCAGCAAATGAGATAAGAATTGTTTCCCTTTTCTCTGAGGCGTCTCAGCTTCCCAGGAGAAAAATCCTGGGCAAAGGGATTTTTCCAGAGGATGTGAATGCCACGCAGGGGGTCACTGAGATCACCCAGAGCCCCAAACACGGATGTTCTGAGGGCAATGGCACAGAGCAGCTGATATATCTTGCCCATATTGCATCACTTTAGCATAATTCATTCATTAATGCCAGAGCAATTAGCAGTGGAAATAGGAGCAGGGGTCAGCAGCCATTCACCCTGCAAGCTAAAAGGAAATGTTACTCCTTTATTTTCCTGGCAGTTTCTTAGAGCAGATTGAGAGCTCTGGGTTTCACCTCACATGTCAGGGACCGAATATTATTTGGGACACATGAGATATTAAAAAAAAAAAAAAAAAAAGAAGAAGAATCCATGGCTCTCATTTGCTACTGTGGGAACAATGATCAAAACTTTGAAAGCCAGGCAATGCAGGCAAAGGGCTGCAAGGTTATTCCTGACACAAATAGCTAAAAGATAAACACAAATGAGAAATGCCTGAAAGAGGAGACTTAGGAAATAATAAGTGAGCCTAAGACTTCGTGTGGGAGGAAAAGGTCATTTTAGAGAAGTTTTGCCCTAGTGGTTTCAAAAGTGGGCAGCAAAAAGATGTTGCTTGAACAGCTGATGGTGAGGACTGGAAAGGCTGAGAAGGATGAACAGTGTGACAGGGCCTGTAAAAGAATTGAGGTCAGAAAGTGACCTGGGCTGGCTCAACTGAGCTGATAGCGAAAATTACCTACAGAGCTGGCAGAGTGGAGTCGAGATTATTGCTGTTTTTAGCAAGTTTCACTTACTGCTCTTTTCATTGATGGCTGGGAAGGGAGGAAATATTGGCTAGGAAGTGTTTCTTCTGCATCAATTAAATGTGGTTAAAAATAGAGGGAGAAATATTAAGCTCCAATGTTAGCAAGGGCTGATATATGATGATTAGTGGGAAAGCTACTTCAGGGAAAACTGTGTCTGTATTCAGTTCAATTCTTCAAGGGATTTAACAAAATGATGCTGGAAAGGCTGAGAAGGATGAACAGTGTGACAGGGCCTGTAAAAGAATTGAGGTCAGAAAGTGACCTGGGCTGGCTCAACTGAGCTGATAGCGAAAATTACCTACAGAGCTGGCAGAGTGGAGTCGAGATTATTGCTGTTTTTAGCAAGTTTCACTTACTGCTCTTTTCATTGATGGCTGGGAAGGGAGGAAATATTGGCTAGGAAGTGTTTCTTCTGCATCAATTAAATGTGGTTAAAAATAGAGGGAGAAATATTAAGCTCCAATGTTAGCAAGGGCTGATATATGATGATTAGTGGGAAAGCTACTTCAGGGAAAACTGTGTCTGTATTCAGTTCAATTCTTCAAGGGATTTAACAAAATAATGATAGAGAAAAGTAGAAAGTAGAAAGAAAAGAAGTAGAAATTTCAACAGAAAAAAGAAAGGCTAGCTACAAAATTCCTTTGAAATCCTCACTTTAAAGATTTTAAAGAGACTGAGCATATAAAATGAACTGTAAAGTTCTGACAAGAATCAGAAAAAAAAAAAAAAAAAAAAAAAAAAATTCTCTTGAGATGGAAAAATCTTAACAAGAATGTCTTATTTTACTGTGTTTTTTTTTTTTTTTTTAAAGTTACTGCAGATGAGAGCATTGCAGAAGCCAGAGCTCAGCCTAGAGGAGCACACGGGAGGTTTCCAGCTGGGATGAAGGATGCCAAGGATGGCACAGGAAATGGCACCTGAGGCTGCCCTTGCTGTGTCCTGCTTACCTGGAGTAACCCCAGGAAAAGTGCTGCAAACACTCGCTGACCTACAGCAGAGGAGCAAGAACTGGATCGAATGCACCCAGCAGGATCAAAACACAGCTGCTGGAGCTGGCTGGGATCTCTCCAACACAAAGTTCTGTCAGGATGAGTGGATTGAAGCAGAAATTGATGCCTGCAAGGATCACGTTGGCAGAACAGCAGTGATGGCTCTTCCCACCTGAAAGTGCAGACAGCAAGCAAGAGGGGTCCTCGTCACCTCAGCAAAAAACCATTTGCAACGGTTCCTGGCAGGGAAAATCCATGTGGGCTTTTAAAAACACCAAAAATACCTCACCTGGTTGATGAATTCCCTGAGTCTGGAACAGCCAGCAGCGGGGAGGACACATGGAGAGGGCATTTGCCCTCTTGCTGTGGCCAAGTGTGTCCAGGGCCCCAGGCAGCACAGCTTTGCCCTTCCACACTTGCCAAGGACGTGGCTGCCTCAATCTTCACCACTCTCTCTGAAATCCTATCTCAGATCTTCAGGGCAAAGTGAAAGCCAGAAATCCTCTTCGATACTGAGAGCACGAAGCTAGTGTGGTGCAAATAGCAGAGCAAGCAAATGTTGATGGTGAAAGCTTTTGTTCACATTTTCTCTATATGTTAAACAGACAATGCAGTAGCCCAGGAGGGCTCTCACGTTGGATCACTGGGTTAATTCTGTCATTTGTAGCACAATAAAATTAATTGTCAAACATATTTCTGTCCACAGCAGCAAAACAGCAATTAATCCATCCCATAAATACTGGGGGGGAAATGCTAATACTGCAGTAAACCAAGCAGCTTCCCTCTCTAACATATTTTGCTTTTTGTAAATGAGACCTGAATTCTCAATGTCTCTCTGCTAATGGGAAAATTCTCAAAACCTAATTAAAAGGACTCTATTCAATGGGCTGTGGAGAATTTATAGCAGTGAAGCTGCCTGTGTCAGACAGATATGCTACTGATAGTCCTGTGGGAGCTGATGATGAAGGGCTGCAAGTCAGAATGGAGAGGAAAAGGAACTGGGAGAGCAAAAATAACTGGGCAGCAGGGTGGGCATGGCTTCAGACAGCTGTGGTGGTGAGCAGGGAGGCTGGGGAAGGGACAGGGCTGGTGTGAGAAATAGCTACTCCCTTTTCTTTAATTTGGAGAGGTTTTTAAACCTTATCAAAAATACAACAGAAGACTGAATAGAGAAAATGTTATGGTGCCAGGAGCAAAGGATTTTCCCCCCCATGTGCTCACCCACACAATGGAGGTTTTGCCTTTTAACTCTTTAGCCCCTCCCAAAGTTCTGTCCATTGACTCCTTCTTCACTGTCCAGTGGTGGAGTTTGCTTCCTCAAATCCTGACTGTTGGTGAGATATCACCATAGTGACAAGCCAACCCTCCCAAATATTCCAACCCCAGCTGTCCCTTGATAAAAATGCAGGGGGCAAAAAAACCCCCCCAAAAACCCCAAAACCCTTTTCTTAACCCATATACCTGATATTTGTCTGTTAATTGTGAGGGTCACCCATCACATTACTCGTCTATCACAGCTGGGGGCGTGCTGGTGTCAGCTCTAAAAACGTGCTGGTGAGATCCAGTGGCTGTGCTAAAAGCCACTGAGGCTTCTGGAAGGGCAACAGCAGCAGCAGTACCTGTGGAGGAAAAAGAGATGTGCTGAGAGCAGGCTTTGCCACTGATGACCTGCATGCAAACCTGGTGGATTCAGGGGGAGCTCACAGCATTTCTCATTTCACCAGCCACAGAACAAACGCTGCTTTTCTCCCAAAGTAAAACCAGTTTGCCCAAAGCTGGAACAGGCTCTTGCCCAGCTTTACTGGCATGTTCATGCCAGGCAGGTAAACAAAGGAAAGCAGCCCAGCTCTTTCACCAGCCCTGCCCCACTGAAAATGCTTAATTGGTGGCAAATGTCCCCCTCCTGCACCTTTAGAGAGCCCTGAGCTAAATTCTGAGCTGGTCACCAGTGCAGAGCACAGGCACACAGCACTTTGCAGCCAAGGGTCTCTCACTGGAGATATTCCAGAGCCATCTGGACACAGTTTTGTGCTCTGGGATGCCCCTGCTTGGGCAGGGAGGAGGGACCAGGTGAGCCTGACCCATCCTGTGCAGGGCTTTGCAGTGGCAGCACCCACTGCTGAGAGGAGGCCAGTGGGGTTTGATTGCTGATAAACTGAGCTACGAGTTTCTGGTTGCTGGAACCCACTGTTCCTCTGTTCTGCAAATGCTCTTTCTGGGTTTTAGTCCCAGCCCGGTTGGACTTTGTTTGGAGTGGTTCAAAACCTCTTTACTCACCTCCTCGATAACAAAGGAGAGGTTCGGAAATGTGGAGAACATGAGGCCCCTGTAAAAAAATAGGGGGGCTGATTTCTGAAGAACCCTTCCCTGCCTGCTGAATGTCCTCCTCATCTGGCAACAGGAGCAGCCACTTTCACCTAATGCCCATTTAATTGTTAGCACTAAGAAGGGCCACCTGCAAGGGGAGAAGCTGAGAGGGGAATTATGTGAGCCAGAATGAAACCTTGGGAGTTGGGAGCCCCCAGCCTGCTGCTCTCACCTGAAGGTCTCAGGATTGGGGCTTTTCCCCTCATTCTCTTCTCCAGGCTGGACTCGAGGTAAATCCCTGGCTCAGTCCCTTTGTCCCTTAAAGGTATTTTAACTTAATAAAATTGCATTAGCAGTAAGAAAAAAAGTCCTGCCAATGATTTAAATTATTTGTTGCCACCTCTACAAGCCCTGCTGTTTGTGCTGGGATCTGTTCAGAGTAACTGTTATTTAGTAAATGATTTGTTTGCTATTCCTTAGAGTAGTTTTATACAAACTTTGATTAGAACATTCCCTACCAGTTATGGGAGTGAACACACTGGTCAGGAATTTTTAGTCAGAGGTTTTCTTCCCATGCTGGAACTAAACTTGGCCATTGTAACTGCATGATGTAACAAAATAATCACTACTGCAAGGCCTAATTTGGTGAATTTCTTGCTATTACATTGGTCTCAGAGATTTGCAATGTTCAAAGCAAGTGATCCCTGTTGCTGGCCTCAGGGAAGCACAGGGCTGCAGGGGATGTGAAAAGATGAGAGACCCTCAGCTGAAATGCTCCTGAAGAACAGCTCCCAGACAGATTTCAGGTGAGAGGACAGCTGGGGAGTTCTTTAAAGGGCAGCCTTGGCAATGAGGCTTTCTACCTTTTTGAAGGAGCCTTTCACCTTTCCATGTCCAGACATGGAAAGGTGAAATTAATTTGCTTTAGATGTCACCAGGGTCAGGATCAGCCTGGTGTGAACATTTGGCTCCCATTCACGTTAGCTGGGTCATCCTAGTGCCAAGAGGACTTTCTGGGACTTTTCTGACCTCATTCATTTAACATTTTAACAGAAAGAAAGAAAACAAGTTTGCTTATATCCTTGGAGAGACCAATTCCTGTGCCATGGTGGCAGCAAAGTGAATGGGGACAGGATGAGGACAAAGGGCTTTGTGCGCTCCATCTGTCATATTTATGTTCCTCTAGGATATAAAAATGTGAGTCATCTGTCTGTGGGACTGATAGAGAGAAAAGGAAGCCTTAAATAATCTCTTTTTTCCTCTTTTTAGTTTGTTAAATCCAATAGGCTTTGTGCATAGAGACCCCTACAAAGTGCCTTAAATCCTGCCCTTCACTAAAGTTTGGGCCACTCCTCTCTTGAACTCATCCCTCTCTCCTGCCACAGCTCAAAGGAGATTTAGGAGAGGGAAATAATTTTCTTTTAGCATCCTTTTACCTTTCTAGACATTTTAAAACAAAAAATTGCTCCTGCCATAGTGAATACTTGCCTGAACAGCTGCAGGGCTCCTGCACTGCAGGTCACCCCTCTGACTACAAGTCACCTGAAGCTCAGGGTGGGTCACTGGTGTGACTGCTCATGGTCACCAGGGAAAACAGCCCTGAAAAAGCCCCATCCTAATGCTTGGGCTGGTGGATTTCAGCCTGGTTCCAGGAAGATGCTACAACAAGCCCAGACTGAGGTGGCCAGACCCTTTCCCACCTCCCTGCACAGTCCAGGAGGGAGCAGGGTGTCCTGAGCCCCTCATTCCTGTTGGGTCAGTAATTGCTCCTGCAGGAGCAAGGCTGGAATTGCTGGATCAGCCTCATTCCCCGGTTTTGGGAGCCAGCCTTTTGCTCTTGCCTACCTCATTTTCCTCACAGGACAGAGTCAGCAATCCCTCTCCTCAGGAAAGCAGTGGGATGAAAGCAGATTTCAGCAGGTTCTCTGCTTCGTCCCTTGCCATCCAGCTAAACTTAGTGTCTTTCTTCTCCAGTCCTGCATAACAAACCTAAAGCAGTGGGATGAAAGCAGATTTCAGCAGGTTCTCTGCTTCGTCCCTTGCTATCCAGCTAAACTTAGACGGTGTCTTTCCTCTCCAGTCCTCCATAACAAACCTAACAGTTAGCAAAACTGGTTTTGAAATCTCAGATTAATTAGGTTAGAAAAGACCTCTGAGATCACAGAGTCCAAAAAATTCTCCTCCGCGTGCTGTGGGGTGTGGTTAATTATTCAGAGCTGAAGTCATGGGAGTAAAACCCATCTGAAATGTGAGATCCCTGCAGGAGATGGGGAGGGATGAAGACACAGCCCAGCCCTTTTTGCCCCTCTTTCCCTGGAACCACAAGTGCCCAGGGATAAAGCAGCAGGAGTTCAGCTTTAACTGGGCCACAGGGAGGGCAGAACCTGCACCAGCCATGGCTGGACCCTGCCTGTCCCTGGATCTGGGGCCATCCCTGACCTGGAGGAGCTGCACCTCTGGAGCCACTCCTGAGGGCTGCATGGGGAAAGGCTGATAACTGCAAATTCCATTTTTCCTCCAGCTTTCCTCTTCTTCAGCACCATGGGGGCAGGCAGTATGAAGGGATCAGTTACCAGAGATAGAGGTTTTTATTTTTTCTTGACAAACTGAGCACATTTGGGTATGCCCAAGTCCCTGAGTGCTCTTTCTCAGGGCTCAGTTTTGTTGTCTGCACCCTTGGTGCCAGCTGCAATAGCCCATCCCATCTCCTGGGAGGATGGAGGACCTGGGAAATTTGCACAACACCCCAGAGTGAGCACCCCAATCCATGCCCAGCCCCTCTGCCCAGCCGTGGTTCCTGTGCACAGGCGGGTCAATGCTGCTTGTTTGAAAGATTCCCATAATCCAGGGGTTCTGAGGGGTCAAGTTTCCCCCTTCCCCTCCCTCCCTCCACCAGCATCTGAGCACATCCATGCCTGAGCTTGCTGCAGGAGAAAGGAATTTATTTTTTCTGGTTAATTTATGTACTTAATTATCACGGCAGGTTCCCGCTGGGCGCCGTGGCCAGGATAACTCAGTGGAGGCTCAGACCAGGTCCGATCTCCCAAGCCATTCCCAGCTGCAGGCAGCCAAGCAAGCTTAAGCGATTTCAGCTCTTAGTGATAATCAGCTCTGTGATTTCAGCTCTTTTTGCTTGCTAGGTGCCTGGCAGCAGATGCAGGGAGAGAGAGGAGAAGAAGCTGCATGAAGGTTCCGCAGGATTCTTTATTAGGGCCTTCCACGAAGGGTCTCAGTGACAGCTCTTCTGCCGAACCAGGCAGAATTGGGGGTTTTTACACCCTACAGGGCTTTTGGAAATTGTCCAACAGTAAGGGTCAAGGGAAAGGGACCTACAGGCTTACAGAGAGCTAAGAAGGGTCCAAAGGTGGAAGAGAGGGGCTTCTAAGTCATCCTGACTCGGCATTTCCTATCTCAGGCTTCTGACCGCCAGGGAGGCCTTGCAGGCCCTGGGCCTGCCATACTTAATGACCTCGAGACAGAGATGTTTTCCTTTGGCTCCGGCCAGCACCAGGATTACCCTGAGCTCCTCCTAGCCCTTGTTCTTGCCCCCCAGCCATGCTCAGGAGATCTCTGCTGTGGGCACACACTGGCGTTTGCCTCCCCACCCAAGCGCCTCCTCCTACGCCACAGCCCTGGAAGAAGGGACACCACAGCACAGGCTGTCCCTTGAAGGCTGCACGTCACAGAATCATAGACTGCTTTGGCTTGGAAAGGACCTTCAACATCATCTGGTTCCAACCCCCTGCCATGTCACAGGGTCCTGCTTTTCCTTGGTCCCTCTGTTCCTGTCAGGGTCACACGTGCCCTCGCTGGCACTGATGGGTGGCCAGCCCTCCATCTAAAGCAGCCATGAGCTCAGGGCTGCACTGCAACCATAAACAGGCCCAGCACAGGTCAGTCCTCTGAGAAAAGGGCTGCCTAGTGAAGTAGGTTATGGTCCTGGCCTGCTGTCAGAAGTAGAATATATTAATCTTCACGCTTTAATGTGGTATTTTTTCCCCTCTTCATACCAGTCCCTCTCTATGCCTGCAGCCAAAAGGTTGCTCTGCAGGCTGCTGTGCCCCTGAACAGCACCCTGAGGGGGTGCCACTGCCTTTCCCTGTGGGAACAGGCAGTGCTGGAAGCTGGAAACATCAGCTGTTCCGAGGTGTCAGCACAGGGGGTGGGCTCAGTGTGTTGTGAGAGTGATGCCAGGAGGCTGTGGGCAGTGCCAGGGATGGTCCATGGGACACAGGATGGTCCATGGGATACAGAATGGTCCATGAGATACAGGATGGTTCATGGGACAGAGGATGGTCCATGGGACAAGTAAAAGGCTCAAGAAAAACCCCTCAGCTCCAACATGGCACTGATGATGGGTTTGGTGGCTGATTTTGGCCTGCCCTGAGGCAAACCAACCCTTCTCCTCCATCCCCTGGCAATGATCTGCTCCAGCCACCTTGCTGAGGATGCCCCAGGGGCCAGAGGTCCAGCCAGGAGCTCTGAGGCATCACAGCTTGTGCCACCCTGCCTGGGCACAAACACCTCCAGCACAAATGCTTTTAGCCTGTTTCACAGAGTATTGCCCAAAAAACACCTGAGAGACCCTGCCTGTCCCTGTGCTTCTCCTGCTGCTCCTTTGCCAGGGTGGCTAAAGGCACCTCCATAAGAAACCTTAAAGATTTCTCCATAAGAAATCTTTCTGAGCTGTGTACAGCATGGATTATACAGGATGATGCCACAGAAACTTATTTAAATAAAGCTTATGCTATTAGCAGATTAACTAAATGTTTAGAATCTCTTTTCTCTTCTCAATATTGGCTTGTTTTTTGAGTTAATTTATCTTGGAGAATGGAATTGATTCGCTCTTTTGTAGCACAGTCCTTGGGGTATGTTCTCAATGCCACTTCATTTTTCCTGATGTCACATACACAACAGAGTGAGAGGCTCCCATACAGAATTTGAAAGCATCAACACAGCTCTACTCCCTAATTCTCTGCTGGTAGGATGGGGCTGCTCCCTTTGAGCTACTGAATGGTTTAAATCAGCTTTTCACCAACTCAAGGAAGAAAGAATCTGCAATAATTCCTGATCTGATTCAGAAAAATGTTATTTTTGATCTGCTCAACAAGCAGCACTGCTGGGACAGCAGATCTCTGCGTGACTGTGCTACCACAGCTCAGAGAAACACAAATCACTGTTGTCCCAACCTTTACCCCCTGTCCTTTTCTGAGGAATATTGCTCAAATTGCCTCCATTTGCTGTGTCCATCATGTCCACCAAGATCCCATACTGAGCTACATTTCACTTTGCAGGATGTGTATCCAAAGCAAACAATCCTTTTTGAAGCTTTCATTTTACACTGGTTGTGTTTATTCAAACACACTGATTTTCATTGTGGAGCTTTGTTACTGTTTTAATTTTTTTTAGTCACTTTTGATTAACCTGTTTTTAGCACATTTAAAGCAGGCTGGTGGCTGATCCTGGGCAAAGGGAAGTTCAACCATCAAGCTGGGCATTCTCACCAGCCTGGCTCTCATTTATCACTGGGTGTGTGTGTTCTGCCACTGCTGAATAAGTTATCCAATACAGTGAATCACCAGATCAATGCTTTTATATGTGTGTGCAGCAATATTTTCTATTTGCTTCCTCAATTATGAAAGTGATGGGGATCCTTCAAGCAGTGCTCAGTGCAAGGCACAAAATGAACAGGGGCTGCAAGTGATGGGGGGAAAAAGGAAGAAATAGTTTTTTTTCTTTGTGAGGCAGATATGTGAGGCAGACAAGAGCTTCCTCAATTATGAAAGTGATGGGGATCCTTCAAGCAGTGCTCAGTGCAAGGGACAAAATGAACAGGGCTGCAAGTGATGGGGAGAAAAAGGAAGAAATAGTTTTTTTCTTTGTGAGGCAAATATGTGAGGCAAACGAGACAGGATTTGCAGAGGGGCTTTTATTGTTCCTCCTTTCTTTTACCAGTGTTTGGTAGATTTGGTACCTGTGCTTTCAGGTAAAAGGCAGAGCAGTGGTGCAGTCCTTCCATTCCAGGCTCTCCCTGCCTTCCTGGATAATGTGCAGAGGTTGTAGCACTGGGGAAATCGGGGTCATGGGTCTGGTGGAGCTGCAGTTCTGCTGCACAACCATCATTGGCAAAAAAAGCCTGGGAGAAACCTCATTCCCGTGTGTGCCTGTTGCTTCTGGGAACTTCCACAGGGCCTGAAGAGAGCTCATTCACTGTTACACTCGTTGCAGTAATTGCTACCCACAGGGCTGATTAGGGCTCAGTCAACAGTGCAGGGCAGGTGACGTCAGTGGGGTACAAAAGGTGACACTGCTGCCTGCCAAGCTTTGGGGTGGAGGGGTTACCCCAGGCAGGCACCAGCTGGGTGCAGGCAGCACGGGGGAACAGGCAGCCCTTGGGATCAGGCAGCCCTTGGGAACAGGCAGCTTTTGAAACAGGCAGCTTTTGAGAACAGGCAGCCTTTGGGAACAGGCAGCTTTTGGGAACAGGCAGCCCTTGCGATCAGGCAGCTTTTGGGAACAGGCAGCCTTTGGGATCAGGCAGCTTTTGGGATCAGGCAGCCCTGGGCAACAGGCAGCTTTTGGGAACAGGCAGCTTTGGGAACAGGTAGCTTTTGGGAACAGGCAGCTTTTGAGAACAGGTAGCTTTTGGGAACAGGTAGCTTTTGGGAACAGGCAGCTTTTGAGATCAGGCAGCCTTTGGTAACAGGCAGCTTTTGGGAACAGGCAGCTTTTGGGAACAGGCAGTCCTGAGGAACAGGCAGCTTTTGGGACCAGGCAGCTTTTGGGACCAGGCAGCTTTTGGGATAAGACAGCCCTTGGAACAGGCAGCTTTTGGGAACAGGCAGTCCTGAGGAACAGGCAGCTTTTGGGACCAGGCAGCTTTTGGGATAAGACAGCCCTTGGAACAGGCAGCTTTTGGGACCAGGCAGCTTTTGGGATCAGGTAGCCCTTGTGAACAGGGAGCCCTGAGGAATAAGCAGCCCTTAGGCACAGGCAGCCCATGGGAAAGAGCAGCCCCTGCAGGACTGCAGGAGCCCTTCCTGGGGGGAAGGATGCCCTGTGGGCTGGGAGCTCTCCCTGACATCTCCCCTGTCCCTGGGGTGGCTCTGGCTCCATCCCTGCTCTGCTGCACTGCTCACACTTGGATTGTGTTGGTGTCTGTGTGATTCTCATGAGTGACAAATCCCCCTGTCATGCAGGTCCCTGTGAGGACAGGTCTCACAGTGACATCCCTGTGTCTCACAAAGGGATGCTGGCAGTGCTCAGGGAGCTGTCAGGAGCAGCAGTCATCACCCTCCTGTCCAGCAAATCCCTATATCAGGCAGGGACCAGGATTGTTGGGTCCCAGAGTCTGCATTTGCAATGGGAAGGGAATTAAATAATCACCTGAAGCAGCATTTCTGAATTTCAAGTCCCAATCTGTCGGTGACCAGAGATGTTGATGGCCAGCACAGCAGCTGCCAAGGAAAGGAAAGGAAAGGAAAGGAAAGGAAAGGAAAGGAAAGGAAAGGAAAGGAAAGGGTTTATAAATATGAGCACATGCCCAAGCATGTACATGGGTGAACAGGAGAAGGGAAGTCACATAAATACAGAAGCATCTCTACTTGTAAATAAAGAACCATTTGGCTGCGTGGTCCAAGATGGTCCTGACTTTGTTTAAAATGACTGTGGCCCTCTGGCTGGAAAAGCTGGGAAGGGCTGATCCACAGGGCAGCACATCTGGCACTGCACAGCTGGCAGAGCTGGCACTTGCCAACACATAAACTGGGATGCTCCCAGTTTGCTCCATCTGCTGCTGGCAGGGAGGGGAGCAGCTCCGAGTCCCACAGCCCCCCGAGGCAGTGAGGTGTGCTCTGCCTCTGCTGCCACTGACCTGGCCTTGAGTTTCTCCGTGGAGCCCAATCTCCACCAAGCACACCCTTTTGGGAGCTCCTGGACTGAGAAAGGGGGAGCAGAAGGTCCTGGATATAAACCACAAACGTAAAGCTCTTTAACTTTTCCAAGGCATTTTTTTCCCTTTTTGTTTTCTGGCTTATGTTTATTTTCAAGCCTATCTGCAGTTTGAGGCTTCATTCCTTTCTCTGCAAACACCCAGGAGGCTCAGCTCCAGAAGGGTGAAGAGTGAGGTGGCCAGTGGGGCTGTGGCTCCCTTGGGAAGGTGTCACCATCATATTTTATGAAAAATCCCTTCACCAGGATTTTTTCTCCTGAGAAGCTGAGAAGCCTCAGAAAAGAAATGTAAACAGCAATTATCTGCTGCTTTGGAATGTGGCAGGTGCATCTTTGATTGGTTCCACGGGAATTGTGTTGACTTTATGACCAATCCCAGCCCAGCTGCGTCGGACTCTCTGGTCTGTCATGGGTTTTTATTATTCTTTCTTTTCTAGCTTTCTGATGTATCCTTTTCTCTATAGTTTAGTAGAGTTTTAGTATACTATATGATATGATATGATATACATACCATAACATAACATAATATAACATAATAACTGTAACATAACATAAGAAATATAACACAACATAGATATGATATGATATGATATAATATAATATACATACCATAACATAACATAATATAACATAATAAATGTAACATATAACATAAGAAATATAACATAACATAACATAATATCATATCATATCATATCATATCATATCATATCATATCATATCCATATATATCAGCCTTCTAAGAAATATGGAGTCAGATTCATCTCTTCCCTCACAACACCACCAATGGGAAGGAGCAGTGCTTGGTGCCCAGATGTCACTGGAGCAGGGGACCAGGGTCTGCTCAAGTGACACCCGTGCAAGGACAGCAGGACAAGTCCAGGGATGCTCAGGGACTGACTGGGACTGTGGCAGGGGCACAGGGCAGTGACAAGAGGCTCCATCCCAGAGGGGTGAGGAGCTGAGGAGAACAGGGTGCTGCCTTAGGAAGGGAATGACAGCTTAAAGTTTTCTTACACCTTGGGGTTCTGCCTGTTTCTTGCAAGCAGGGAGCACATCTGCCCTCCTCCCTCTGGGCTTCCCAGTCCCCCAGTCACTCCATGCCCTGGCTTTGGCTGGGACAGAGTTAATTTTCTCCTCAGTAGCTGGTGCAGTGCTGTGTTTTGGATTTAGCAGGAGAAAAATGTTGATAACACACGGATGTTTTGGCTGTTGCTAAGTAGTGATCACCTTAAACCAAGGACTTCTCAGGCTCCCATGCTCTGCTAGCGAGGAGCTGCACAAGAAGCCACGAGGGTCAGGACAGGTGATCTGAAATAGCCAAAGGGATGTTCCATGCTGTGGAATCTCATCCTCAATGTAGAAAGTGGGGGCAGCTGTCTGTGAGGGGCTGGGCTGGGCATTGGTCAGTGTGTGGTAAGCACTGGGCATCACTTGGTTCTCCTGGGTTTTACTTCTCTCCCTCTCTCCTTTCCAGTGTTGTTCTTGTTTTTATTGATATTATTATTTTCAGTTATTAAACTGTTCTTATCTCAACCCACAAGGTTCACCTTTTCCTTCTGATTCTCCTTCTGAGGCAGCTGCGTGGGACTGGAGTGAACCCTCAACACTCCTGAACCTGCTGGACAGAATTTGAGAGAGAAACTGCAGGAGAAACTCCTGGAACGGTGACACCAGCATCTGACAAATTTTGTGCCAATTTGTGGCTGCTCCCACTGAGGGAAAAGCAGGGATGTTGCAGGTTTGGCTTGGCACCAGCTGCTGGGCTGGGGGTCTGGTGCCTGCCCAGCTTCCTGCCCATGGGCAGGGGACACGAGGGACAGCCAGCAGGGGAAAGGCTGGCATTTAGGGACAAAGACCCATGGAGAAAGCAAAGGGCTTGTGAGGCAAGAAGGTCTCTGAGAGGCAGAGAGGCTCTGGGGTATTGCAGAGGAGGAGCTATAAAAATCAGGGATTATCGTGGAGTGGGTGGATGTGGGATGCAGAGCCACGGAGGGACAGGGACACAGAGCTCTCCAGCTGCCATGGACGTGTCTTGGTCCTCCTGCAGGGAGAAGCAGGAGGAGGAGGTGATGGAAATCTTGAATCTTGAAGGAAATCTTCAATAGGTGTCACCTTTCTCTTCCCTCTTCATTGCAGCCATGGTGCAATGAATTATTTTGCTTCTAAAGTTTAACTTCCACTTCTCTACCAGGGAATTTTTAAAATTCAGTCGTCTGTACATGGCTGTAAGTGTCTAGCACTTACAGGTACCTGTGCAGAAATATTTTTATGTGATGGTCTTATTTTACCCTGAGGACTGTAAGTTGTGGTCCCATCTCAGTCCTAGCAAAAGTGCTGATAAAAAGGAAGGTTGTTAAACCTCTAAATAAACTTTTTTCTTTCTGTCATCAGTGAGTGACAAAATAATTTCTAAGAGAAGAATCTTTTTTCACTGTTAATGTCCAATTATAAATTCAGCCTCCAATGGGAATATTTGGAGATGTGGATAATAAAATGCTCAATAGATCTCTCTGGGTCAGAGCCAGCTCTGCAGTGACATCTTACTGCTATTCCACTGTAATATTTTTAATATTTTGAAAATAACAATATAGCAATTGAATTGACTATTTGAAAATAACAATAAAGCATGAGGAATCCTGAGGCTGTGATTTCCAGGGCATCCCACAGCGTGAGAAGCCAGCAGCACTAGCACACAGCAGTCACACAATTTGGGGAGCTGGGGCCAGCACCCCCAGAGGAGACCTGGCGAGGTCTGGGGATGCTCTGACCACACTCCCAGGTGCCTCAGAGTCCTCTCCTCTGCTGGGGGATCTGCATCTCCTCAGTGACCTCTCCTCAGACAGCCAAAAATGTGACAAGTGCTGTAACTGCATTTGCGTTATCCACTGCTGGTGGCTGAGGCACGAACTGGTCAGCGTTTATTTATTTATTTTTAACGGAGGATGGAGGCGAAGTTCTGCTGTATGCTGCCATCTGCTGTGGGCTTCACACGGTTATGAGCGTTTCAAATTTGTTTCTGACAGAAATAATGCTGCTTAGGGTAAAGGTAACCAATTAAATGACACATGGAGTTGTATGACAAGGATCTAAAACTCCCTTCCACTTGACCCTCTACGCAAAATATCCTTCAAACAGCGGGAAACCTGTAGGAAGGAATTATGATTGACCGGTGATTTTAAGGGCAAATTATTTCCTCTAAGTGCTTCATGCTGTGGTGCTTTAAGTCATTCTTGTTCTTGTCTCTTTCCTTCTCATTTTCCCCCCTCCCTGCCTTCCCTCTCTCACCTGGAAGCTCCAGGGGGATGAATTTATGGCTGGCAGCCTCGAGCAGAGCTGTGACCTGGGTGCCCGAGGCAAGGCCAGGCTCCTGTCTCAGCTGCCAGCCCTGTGCCTGCATCTACCTTGAGTAAATACACTCCAGCATTAGGAGGTGGGGAAATCAATAATCTTTTTTTCCTCTGGCTCATTGCATTTTGCAATTGCATTGCTCAGACTATCAAAGCTCTCTTCAGGGAAATTAATTGGTGATGGGGTCAGTTTTCTTTTGATCAGGAAATACTGGTCTCTTGTATTTTGACAGCCCATAAGATTGGTGCATTTTTTTACCTCTCCCTTGCCAAAAATGATGCAAACTATACAAAAACTTACTCATGTACCTGATGTCCTCTACTGGGGCTGGAGTTCCACCAGCAAGAAAACGTGTGACAAAAGCAACAAAACAAACTTGGAAGCCTCTGCTGGTGTTAAACACATCAAAAGAGAGATTAGAGGCAATGATCAAGTGTGCTCTTTCAGTCCAGATAAGAAACACTTCCTTGTACCTTCCCTAAAGTCAAACACACCAGGTAAGCTCCTTTCTTACCGTGCTTTATGTAATCTGGGGCTCTTGGTGCCCACAACTCTGATACTGCTTCTCACAGGGCTTTTTGTTGGAGGAAATAAATTTGGCCTGCAGGTCTTAAACCAGTGCTGCACTCCCAGAGATGCTGGGGGTGTGCACCTTTCAGGGACCCAACCAGGCTGGAAGCAGCAGCAGCAGGATGCACAGTGCAGCACTCAGAGTGAAAGCTTTCAGCCTGCTTTGTTTGGGTACTGAAGAGTACTTCACTCTAAGAAGTGAAGACCAGATGTGATTTTTGGAGGAAATAAATTTGGCCTGCAGGTCTTAAACCAGTGCTGCACTACCAGAGATGCTGGGGGTTGTGCACCTTTCAGGGACCCAACCAGGCTGGAAGCAGCAGCAGCAGGATGCACAGTGCAGCACTCAGAGTGAAAGCTTTCAGCCTGCTTTGTTTGGGTACTGGAGGCACTGTAAGAAGTGAAGAGCCAGATATGATTTTTTTTAAGCTTAATGTGCAGTTCTTAAATTTGCATTTACAGACTCACTCGAATCTTGCCCTAAGAGCAGAGCTGGGCAGATCCCCACCTCTGTGCTGGGGTGTACACAGTGCAGGATGTGTTAAAAGCATGTCAAAAGCAAGTTAAATGCATGTCACCTCTTAGAAGGCACTTTGCCTTCCTCAGACATCAATCTTAGGCTCTTGTTTTTATGCTTAGCTCTGACCCTTTACAGAAATTTCCTGCTTATTTGTACACAAGTGGAAAAAATTATTATTTTTCACAAGTGGAAAAAAAATGTTTTGGATTGGCCAAAGGAGAGTTCATCCATGTGATATTTCTCAGAATGTCTGGGGAAAATGCATATTGAATACAAGTCACATGTGGTTCATCCAAACTTACCAGCTCTGTCTCAGTTTCCTGGCTAAACTGTCACAGTGACAGGAACAGATGATGAATGGCAAAGGAATTTTTCTTCACATGCTGGACGTGTCTCACAAAGTCCAGCATGTGGAGAACATTGGATTCATTTCCTGACAGTCTGTGACACGTTGCTGCAAGGCATCCCCACAAGCAGGCTGTGTTTCTAAGGGATACTGTGGTTGTAATTTAACCCCGTGTCACAGCAGTGATCTGAGTTCCCAAAGCAGAAGCTGTTTCATCAGCCTCTTTAATAACGTGGCAAACAGACACTCCCCTAATAGAAAGGTGTTAAACACTCCCAAGGTGTTTACCATGAAACCCTTAATCAGGATTACTTGAAGCAGAGCTGCCTTCAGCCCCACCTGCTTTGGCAGCCCTCTGTACCTGCACATGTGGTGTTGAAAATGATTTTTGCTGAATGAAGAGAAGAAATCTCAAGGAAAAGGAGAAGTTTGGTAACCTGCCTTAAAAACTCTTTGAAAAGTTGCTCTTCTGTGCACCAGTTCATTCCAGTTGTAATACTGATACCAGTCCATCAGCCCCACAACTCTGAATAAAACACAATGCCCATGTCCATCCAAAACACCTCCCACAGCAAAAGTCCTAAACCCCCAGGTATATTCACTTGGCTTAATAGAAATAATTATGTTAATATTTGGATTATATTTATTTTAAAGCCTCTGGCATGAACGTTAATGGCATATGGAGGGGCAGGAAAATCCAGCTGTAGGGAGAGACTCTTTTATGTGGCAAGGAGAATGAAGAGAAGAAATCTCAAGGAAAAGGAGAAGTTTGGTAACCTGCCTTAAAAACTCTTTGAAAAGTTGCTCTTCTGTGCACCAGTTCATTCCAGTTGTAATACTGATACCAGTCCATCAGCCCCACAACTCTGAATAAAACACAATGCCCATGTCCATCCAAAACACCTCCCACAGCAAAAGTCCTAAACCCCCAGGTATATTCACTTGGCTTAATAGAAATAATTATGTTAATATTTGGATTATATTTATTTTAAAGCCTCTGGCATGAACGTTAATGGCATATGGAGGGGGAGGAAAATCCAGCTCTTAGGGAGAGACTCTTTTATGTGGCCAGGGGATTGGAGCTGGATGATGTAAGGTCCCTTAGAAACCAAACCATTCTGTGATTCTGTGATTCTACACTGTAGGGAGAGACTCTTTTATGTGGCAAGGAGATTGGAGCTGGATGATGTAAGGTCCCTTAGAAACCAAACCATTCCGTGATTCTGTGATTCTACATCCTGCCTGTGCATTATTAAGACAGCACAGCAAGGGGTCTAGCAGAAATCAGAAGGAAGAATGAAGGAAGATTTGCAGGCTCACTGGGCTGGGAACACCCATAAGTGATTGTCATTGATCTGGGGGTCAGCGTGGCTTTTGGTTGGGAAGATTTCAGTAGCTTTCCACATTTTACCCTGGATTTCTCTTTAATACAAAAGCAGACTACAATGGATACTTATCATACAGCCTTTTTATAGAAACAGAAGAGTTCAAAAGGAATTTTCCGGGGTCCTTTCAGAAATATGAAATAACAACACTGTCAGCTCCAAAAGCAGCACTCTCGTCTCCAGACTGCTGATACTACTAAAATATCAGCCATGCTGGGCTGTGAAAATGTCATGATAACAAGCAATGAACATTAAAACTCTTCTGAAAATGTCTCAACTACACAAGGGTTCAGCATACTTTGTTGTAGTTCTGTCATGCTTCTGTCAGTTGAAATTAATTCCAGTTTTGGTGTCAGCTTTGCAATAACGATTCCCTCTTCTTTTTAACAACATGCAGGCTTGGGAATTGCTGTTTCCATTGCACTGCAGTTTCTTCAGTCAGGGTGAAAGGTTTTGGAGCAGTGTCCTGTGATATCAAGGTTTGTATCCACAGAACATGGAGCCTGACAGTCCATGTGGGTTTGCTGTTTTCTCTTGGATTTGACCCGATGCATTGCAGCAAAAATTAAGTTGTGATTCTGCCGGCGCTTTCTTGCAGCAGTGGTGATGAAAATACTGATTGAGAAGCACACAGACTGCATCCAACACCACCTCTCAAGCAGATCACCACACCTGATCAGATGATAAGATCAATTTTGGCTGATGTTGGAATGCTCTGACAATATTATCCATTATTCAGCCCACACCATCCTTGGTGATCAATTCTGAAATTACACAACTTTCACCCTGGGATTTTTACAAAGGGCAAGTTCAAACAATCAGGCATTTTCCAGCCTAAAAATAGCTGAGACTGTTGCATTAAAATGGAAATCAGGAAACCACAGCAGCATTTCAGATATTTTGTCCTTTGTCTGGCTGGCATCAGTCATCCCCACACTGATGTCACTAAGAGGCACAAAGGGTGGGGGATCTGTATTGTCCCATTAGCAGAGAAAAGGAAGGAAAGCAGGGCAAAAAGAAGCTCCTCTTCCATTTAAGTTCAGTAATCTCAGAACTTTCCAGTCAAGTTACAACCTGTTGCTCATTTCAGAGCTATTTACTGCAGGAAAACACAGAAGAATTTGATTTTTATGAACTTTGTTCACAGCTACATGATATTACATTTGAATTCAGAGATTATTTTTCCTAAGGGTTGAACATATTTGTCAAAAGTGCCAACTTTCTGCTTCCTGCTTGCTTTTGGATTCAAAGGAATTTGCTGCTGCCTGTGCAACAGAGCACAGACCTCTTGTGTATCTATACCAATACTTTCAGGAAAAAAGGTATTTTGTAGTCTGGTTCTTGGAAGGTAAGTACTAAAATAACAGTGAGCAACCTGATCTATAGTTGTTCTAGACTTTTTCTGCAAAACTTTATCATGATGGCATGCAGGGTTATCAGTCTTAGCTTTTTCCCTCCGTGTAAAATCTGTAGCTGACAGTAAGCACACACGCTGATCATCCATCATCCACCTGCTTCTTGCACCCAAAACAGGCCGGGTGTGCAGCAGTTTGCATCAAATGCAGTTGCCAGAAACAAAAAGAAATGGTGAAAGGCGCTCTGTGAAGGTCCAGAGCTCAGAGCAGGTGACCAGAAGAGTGGGCTGGGTCCTCCTGCAGGGCTGGAGTGTGGTGTGGGTTTTCAGGAGCCCAGGGCAGGGCCACTCCCCTCAGGTCTGCAGTTCTTCTCTCTGGGGGAAAGAAAAACATTTATGCATCTGTTGCAAATGCTGGTGTTGCCACAAGTTAAACTCTGAAAGGGTTTTCCCACTGCACTCGGGTCTCCAGGGGGACTGAGGGGCTGCTGGAGCTGGATCATAGAAACATGGAATGGCTTGGGTGGGAAGAGACCTTAAAGCTCATCTCATTCCAAACCCCCTGCCATGGCAGGAACACCTTCCACTGTGCCAGGCTGCTCCAAGTCTCATCCAACCTGGCCTTGGGCACTGCCAGGGATCCAGGGGCAGCCCCAGCTGCTCTGGGAATTCCATCCCAGCCCCTGCCCACCCTGCCAGGGAAGAATTTATTCCTAACGTCTAGTTTAAATCTACTCTCTGTGGGTTTGAAGCCGTTGCCTCTTGTCCTGTCCCTCCATGCCCTTGCCATTAGTCTCTCTCCATCTTTCAGGCTCCCTCAGGCACTGGAAGGCTGCAATTAGGTCACCCCAAAGCTTCTCTGCTCCAGTTTGATCTGGGCTATGCCCCAGTACAGCTCTGCCAGGTACAAGCCATTCCCTTGGCCACACTTCCAAAGGCACACTAGTTCTACTTGCTTTAGGTTTGCTTCAGAGTCCATTAAAAAGTGTCCAAGTCTCCATGCTGCACCTGAAAATCCTTTCTAAGGGGATAAACTTACATCTGAAGGATGTCCTTCTGAAAAATTCCAATATTTTAGCACTTGGCTCAACAAAGACTTTGCTGTACTTTTTTTCCTCCTTTGATTGCTTTATAATGGAGATCTGTGATTTCATGTGATATGAGCTCTTAATCTGAAATGTTTGTATATGCAAATAAATCACAATGATATATTCAGGGGGAAGAAAATCAGTAATACTACAGGTGTTGAAGACTCAGAAATATTCTGTTTTCCTGTTTTCTCTGAGTGACAGATAGGCTTGTGATAGCACAAATCATCATGTGCAACACAAGTTGTGAAAACAGTGTGTGTCATCCAGCATTCAGAGGTGGGCTGAGCTGAAATTGCACACATCACCTTATTTTGGGCATTTGCTTGTCTGTGAATGTTTGATATTGGCAATATCAAACAAGGAGGAAGTCTCACATATTTCATAAGTGAGATGGCCCCAGGGCTGGTTTCAGCACGTCCCTGCACTGCTGGGTTGCTGCTGCTGGAATGGCACCGTTGCATTTTCTCATCCCCCAGGCTGGCTGTGGGAACAGCAGCTCTGTCTGCCGAGGCAAGGCTGCAGCAGAACAGGATGTTCACTCTGTGGCTTTGCCACATTGACAGGAAAATCACAACTAAAAGCCTGTGCACAGCTCTCTACCTGTGCAGAATCCTCCCAGGGCACTGCAGGAGGGTTCTCCTTCCCCTTTCCAGTGCCACTTGAGGTGCCTTAGTGCACTTGGCACCACCTGAGCCTTTGTAGGGTATCTGAGCCATGGATGCAACCCAGGGTGAGCTGCAGATCCTTTTCTCCTGCAGGAACACCTGTGAGCCTGGCAGGACAGCCTGAGATCTCTGAAATGGCTCTGGATGACCCTGCCTAGGCAATGGAGCCTGCCTGGAGTCCCACCTGGAGCACAGCACCTGTTTGTGCTCAGCTGCCTGAACCCAGCACCTCTCTGGCAGCACTGGAGAGGAGGTGACAGCAGCAGAGCTGCTCTCCTCTCACTGGGCCACCCTTGGGTCAGGTGAAGGTGGCTGCAGTGTCCCCTCACTTCCCTGTCTCTGCTCTCCTTCCAGCCAACATGGTGTTCCCTCTGCAGTGTCTTTGGCCAGGCTCTCCAGGCTCCTCTGGAGCAGCCCCACAGCTTCAAACCAAGTCACAGAATCACAGAATGGTGAGGGTTGGAAGGCACCTTGAAGATCAGCTCATCCCAACCTCTCCTCCCACTGTCCCAGGCTGCTCCAGGCCTTATCCAGCCTGGCCTTGGACACTGCCAGGGATGGGGCATCCATCACCTTCCTGGGAAACCTGAGCCAGGGCCTCCTCACCCTCACAGTAAAAAATTTCTTCCTGCCTAACCCAAATTTCCCCTCGTTCAGTTTCTACCCATCACTCCTTGTCCTAACACTCCAGTTCCTGACAAAGAATCCTTCTCCAGCTTCCCTGTAGCCCCTTCAGGCTCTGGAAGGTGCTCTGAGCTCTCCACACAACCTTCTCTCCTCCACGCTGAACAGCCACAGCCTTCCCAGCCTGTCTTCTTTGTGGAGGTACTCCAGTCCTCTCAGCAATGTTGTGTCCCTTCTCTGGACTTGCTCCAACCTTCCCATGCCCTTCCTATACTGGGGGCACCAGAAGTGTACATGATATATTCCTCAAGGATCTCTTTCCTTGCCCCCATCTCCTGACTCAGCCCTTCCTGACTCCCTGTTCTGCTCCAGTCCTCCTCCCCTGTGATTCCCACCCCTATGGATGTGCTGTCATCTCCTCTGTACCCCCGTGGGGTGCCCCCAGCCCCTCCCCAAACCCCTGCACCCTGCTCTGCCCCAGGGCCAGTCCCAATCCCCAAACACCCCCTCCAATTTCACACGTCCATACAACACAGCTCAGCTCTGACCAATATGGGCCAAACCCCGTGTGGCACAAAGTGACAACCAGAGGTGACAACCAGGGCAAGCCCAGACCTCCATCTGCTCGTGGATCCAGTCCAGGAATGAGGTGGTTCTGCTGTAGACACCTGGCTTGTTCTTCTCTGCACAGCCCACTCCAAAGCTGGTGGTCCCCACCAGCTTCCAGACACTCATATCTTCACAGGCTAAAGGGCCCCCACTATCCCCCTGAGGGAAAAAGAATTAAAATTCTTGTAATTCCAGAAAAGGAGGGAATTGTCTGTTTGGGGAGGTAGGGGGAGAGACATACTCCAGTAATTCAAAATCTTTTGTTTCTGCTCTGTTCTGGGTCCTGGGAAAAGCACCTCACAGCTGGGCTTGGAGACTTTTGGGACATGTAGAGGACCCTGTTTTTCTTTCCCTGGCTCCTGGCTATTGAGCTGAGCTGAGCCCAAGGTTGCAGCACCAAGCTCACATCTGGCCTCCACCCCTGCCTGCTTTTCCAGCCCTTCCCAGGCACTTTGCTATGCAGGCTCAGCTCAATGGACTCACATCCAAGTACTGAAAACTTCCCATTTCTTCTTTGCTGGGGCAGTTTCCTGCCCTACGAGAATCAGAGCCAGCACAACAATTGGGAAAAAGGGAATTTGGAACAAGCCTGTCCCACTGGTGAGCAGGGCTCCTCGTGTCACGTGGAGCTGTGTGCTGAGCACGCTGCCTTTGGGCAGCTCTCCTGGGCACAGCTGGTTCCAAGTGCCTTTTTGGGGGAGGTTATGTGCAAAAAGGGGACGAAATTCGGTTCTAGACACCCACTGTCTTTGCTTTTTTTTTGGCCCCAATTTTAATTGGGATGGAGCAAATCTGGAAACATGAAGTTCCCAGAATCATAGAGAGGTTTGGGTTGGAAGGGACATTGAAGTACATGTAGATCCAAGCCTCCTGCTTGGAACAGGGACATCTTCCACTAGGAATTCCTCTCCAGCCCTATCTGGCTGCTTTTCACTGTGGGCTTTCTGCACCTTGCAGGTCCCTGGAGCTGCTCACAGTGCTGGGAAGTGCAATTCAGTGCAGCGCAGAGGTCACAGCCAAGGCAGAGAAAGGATGGCACCGTGCTGCAGCACATGCAGAAAAATATGTCTTAAGCAAATCTGGCTTCAGAAGTATCAGATAAGGCCCAGAGAAGAAGTATAAAAAGGAAATTGTAGCGTGTGAATGCACACGGTCAGTGATTGATAATTGCGGTAAGCAGAATAAATGGCACAAACCCAAATGTTTGCCCAAGAAAAGCCTGGGAGTGCCTTCTGATAACTTATCACTCATGTTTTTCCATTTCCAATGAGCGCAGTTGCAGTTTGGAAACTTCCATACCTGGCAGGTGTCCACCCCTCCCTTTAGGAAACCAGCACAAAGCATTGAAGAAGTTATGATCCCACCGTAGACATCCCTGTGATTGCAAATTGCATTGGAAATCAGAGGAACACCTGCATAATTCATGGTGTCAGATGTGTCACCTGTTAAAAAAAAAAAAAACAACAGAAAAAAACAGTTAAAACCTTCCTGTCCTTGAAATTAATCTCCATTTATAAACAGAGAATGTTTTATATACAAAGAATTGGCAAGGAAGGATGAAAGAAACATGGTTAAATGGCAAAACAAAAGTAAGGCAACTTGGTGTCTCATCACTTGCAGAACACAGCAATTATCCACTCTGCAGAAGTGTGGGTTATCACAGTGTATAAACTAACAATAAAATCTGCACATTGTGTGTTTCCACTTCAAACTAGACAATTAATGACACTAATAAACTAAAAAGCTTGTTGAACATTGTGTTCAATACTAGTGCCAAAACCTGTTCTGAATTTATCACCTGTTCTGTTAGTCAACAAATCATCTACAAACATCTGATTTACTTTATAAATATTTATTTTATTTAATTCAGAGCCTGAACAGATCCTTTCTACAAATGGGAGTATTTGCACACTGCCTATTGTCAGTTTAGGGCTGGGGTTTTTTTATGTAGCAAACCTTGCTTTCATTTTCTCCCCACCTTTGGCTGTTATCTGTGGGTCAGGTAATGTTCTGTTCTTGTTCTCTGAACAACAGGAACACATTCAGTGACATGAATGAAGAGTGATAAAAAACAATTAATGGGTGACAATTCACCCATTTTCACGTGAAGGTGGTTCAGTTTATGTTATTGATTAACACCACCCATGAGTCATGGGGAAAAAAAAATTTCCCTTTTCTTTTTGATTTTGTTTTATCCAATTTTACATCACCCAACCTGCCATTAAATAACACATATGCTTTCTCTAAAAAAAGGGGATGGTTAATTCTTGAATTCACGCTGTGCTTCCTGTGCTTGGAGTTCTAAAGGGCACAGGCTGTTTGACTGAGGCTGGGTACAACACTGGGACATTTTATGTGTGTCATTTTCAACTGTTTCAGAGGATACCCATCCATTCCTTGTGACAAGAGTCTGCACAGTGCTTCTGCAGTACAGTTTGTGCATAAATTTTAGTAATATGTCTTCTTTCCCCCTCCAGATATTCCAGAAAATTTAGTGTTAAACAGTGCCCCAACCAAATCCTGTATTTACTGTATGTAAGATGTGTGCACATAGTGAAATCATCAGCAGGCAATTTAAAATACCTCCTTCCACAGTTGCTCCCCATCCTGATACCCAACACATTTTCCCTGCTGGGAAATGTTCACCAAAATTGGGCAGACAGATCGGTTCGATGTGACCTATTTATGAAGAAAAAAAAAAAATAAAAAGGAGAGAGAAGAGAATCAAAATTTAGCAAAAAAAGTTTATATGTCTCAGAAAAACTTGAAGATTTGGCTTGCAATGAACTTGTGATGAACACCACCCACTCCCCACATAAATAGCCTGGCAGTTTTCTGCAGGTTTTTTTGTCTTGTGGACAACACTGAGACTTTGAGACAACCCCCACAGTAGCCCCAGAGAGTTTTGGGCATGAAGCAACACGAGGAGCAGCTCAATAAATTGAAGAATGAACAACAAGAAATGAAGCTGAAGGGCAGATCAGAGGCCCTGGGTCTGCTGGGGTGAGACAAGGAGCACTTCTCAAGGGTGAGAAGGGTGTGCACATCCCCGAGAGGGCAAAAATATTCTTGGATCCTTTGCTTCCCACCCATCAGCTCGCAGAGTTTCGGGACATGGAATTTCATGGGATAAAATCAGAGCTTGATGCTTGCAGGGACAAATGGGTGCTGAGGAAAGGGAGGGAAAATACAAAATATAACTGGGCAGCTCCCAGGGGTTCTGTTCTGCACAGTGCAGTGATCCCAGCTCAAGGCATCAAGCTCCTAGCGTGGGACACAGTGGGATCATGCTCAGGTGCACAGCCACTACTATTCCTTACTATTCCTTCCTACTATTCCTTATTTCTCAATTATCCCTTAATATTCCTTATTGCCAAAGCTATTCACGAGCAGAAGAAATCAGCAGAAATCTGAGAGAAAAAACAGAACAAAATCAAGCTGAATTTTCATTAAAAGTGAAATTTTAAACCATTACAAGAGAATTGATTTAGAAAGGGACTGCCTAGATGTGACAAAGAGCACCAGCTCCCCTTGCAGCCAGCTCACAGTGATTAGGAGGCATTGGCAGGTATTTCAATTCATACAACATTATTACATATTATTTCAACTCATTGTATCAACAGCAGGTAGCATCCTGTCAAGAAGATAAAAGTAGTTTTCATTTAAATAATCATTATATTTAAATCACCTTCTCTTCTCTTTGAAATTCAGGCTTGATTTTCAGCTTTGGACACTTGTGGATCCCCCAGTACTCATGGAAAGGACATGATAAAAATCTCAGTGACCTCCAAGCAGAATGAGGCAGGGTGTTTATTTTAGATAGGAAGAATATTTAGAAAGAATAAAGTTAATGTTTGCCTATTAATAAATGCCTGCAGTAAATCAATACCAGAGTGGACTGGGAACACTTTGCAGCACGTTGTTGCTGTCCATGGCTGGATATGGAATACAGAGGAGGTGCTCACACTGAGGCTGGGGGGTTTCTGCTGGTCTTGGGTGGACAGGGGTGTGTTAGCTGGGGAGGTGAGAGTATCAAATGCAAGCTCACAGAGATAAATTACCATTGAGAGCGAGAGGTGCTGCCAGTTTCATCAGTGCTATGTCATTCCCCATAGTCTTGGGTTTATAATTCCGATGGTAAATGATTTTTTCCACTGAGTGGGGGTGAACCTGGGTGTCCTGCTGAGTCACAAAACCAACCTGAACACTCCATGAGCTCGGCAAGTACAGGCTGGAACAAAGAGGTAGAAGAGAGGGTCAGACTTCCAGGAAAACCCTCAGGTTTTTCTAATTGTCCCCTGAGCTTATCCATACAACAGGCAAATAACCCCAGTCTGCTGTGCTGGCTTACCTACCTATTAATAATGGCCATGTTTTGCATCTAATTTTTAAAAATGTAAAACTATTTTTATTAAGACACTGGGTGACTGATCTTAGTAAGACACTGGGTCACTGGTACATTATCAGGGCAATTATATGTATCTCACTACAAATATCTGAGAGTTTTTCATCAGCACTGTCTGTGCTCCCGTGAGACCCCACAGGTGCTGCCTGGCACACCTGCACTCAGCCAGACCTCAGCAGCACTTGTGGCAAGGCATTTTCAAGGAGAAACTTCCCTTCTGGAAGGTGTTTCTGCCCCAGTCCACGAGCTGGCACATCCTTCAGCCTCCAGCACATGAGCAGCTCCTCTCCTTTTGGCCTCACTTCCCTGGGAAAAGGCTCCAGGGATGGGGGTTGTGTTGCCAGCTCCCATCCCCATCACCCTTCAAACACACCACAACCACCTGGGCTGGGGTGAAAAAGTCAAGGACAAAGGTTCTAAAATGCTGAATTCATAAGTAATTTTTTATGGCAACACAGGGCTCTAAATAGGAACTTGGAGTGGGGTTTGTCTATCCCATCTCTTCTCTCTATTGGGCATAAAAGCATCCTACAAGAACTTACTCAGAAGAAGACATCCATGTTGCAGGTGCTTAAAAGTGGGCAGACAAATCCCATTTTAGCTGTCTAAATGTCTTTGGTGAAAGTGGTCAGGAGTTTGTAAGAGCAAGAGGTGCTCCTGCACTATTAGCATCAAACAAGACTGCAAAACCAGACAGCTCATTATGAATATGTTTGTAATTACACAAAGAAGAAGAGTTTAAATAACTATTTAGCATCTATTTACCACCTGAAGACCTCTTCAGCTGCATAGAAAGGAGCAGTGAGTAAGTGGCAAAGGGCACAAAGCACAGTACAACTGACTAATAATCACTGATTGGTCCTGTCAACTTGAAAAGAATCCTGTAATTTATTTTGGAGCTCCAGTGGGTCAGAGAAGCCAAATACAAATTCTGTACATGCAATTTACAGAAATTGCAGGTTGGGATACATAAAATCTAGCACTTAAATCTTGTTTTAAGATGTTTTCCCAGGATGCTGGGAGTGGCTTGATCATGTGGAAACAGGGATTCTGGATTTAGATCACTTCTTGGGGAAGCTTTTTTTTCAATAAAGACTCATGCAAAAAGAGAGGAACAGCTTAAATGTTATGAGGCCTTTTGGGGACTACCTTAAAACAGATGTCAGACAAAATTAGGGAATAAAAAGTAGTTCTATTTATTGAAGGGCCTTCAGGTACATTTAGGAGAGACAGAGCCCCCCCAGGGGCTACACCCAAAAATGGACAATGGGTCACGGGTTTTCACACTTTTATAACTTTGGTCCATTTGCATATTGGGGGTGTGATAGATGAGTAATGCAATGATTGACTCTCAAAATTAAAAGGCAAATATCATGTATATATGTTCAGGGTTATGTTTTACCCCCCCGTGTTGTTATTATGGGATGGCCTGGGTTTGGGACATTTGGGAGGGTCAGCTTGTTACTATGGCAGCACCTGATCCAATCAAGATTTAAGGAAGCAAACTCCACCGCTGGATGGTGAAGGAGTCAATGGACAGAACTTTGGGAAGGGCTAAAGGGTTAAAAGGCAAGACCTCCATTGTGTGGATGAGCACATGGTGGGAAAGATCTTCTGCTCCCTACCCCATAATATTTTCTTTATTCAGTCTTCTGTTGTATTTTTGACAAGGTTTTAATAGACCTTTTCGAATTTTGGAAGTGAATATCATTTCTCACAGGGGTTAATATTCCAATCACAGCTTCAGGAAATGAAGTCATTGATCCCAAGTTTGCTCCCCTAACTCACTTTTGTCTACATTTCTTGGGGTTCAAGACAGCGAGGTATCCTTGATTCCCAGGCCTGGAGAGGAATTATGTTGTCTGACCAAACTGGGAGAGCAGCTAACACCCTGTACGGAGTTTAGAGCTATACACTGAAAAATCACAGCGTTACAAACACATGGAAAACACCAAAACCAAACCCTAAGGATCAGCCACGGATGAGGCAGCGCATCCTGCGGGTTGTTTCTAAGAGCAAGCAGAGCGTCCCCGGAGCAGGGGGCTTTGGGCACTCACTCGTAGACGCAGTGGGCGGCCGTGAGGATCCAGAGCGGGGTGATGACCGAGCCCCCACACAGGTGGTGGCCCTGGAACTGCAGGCTGACCTGCCACGGCCACTGCTGGGGTGACGACGCGTTGCCCCCCACGATCCGCGGCCCGTAGCTGGCCCGAGTCCCACACGCTGCCAGGAAGCAAAGGTTACGGTCCAGAGAGGAAACACAGCCCCAGTTTGGGTCACGTTCAGCCTTGCTGAGCTCCCTGCAGCTGGAGCATCCTCACCCCATCCCCATGGCCACATCCCAGAGGTTTCTCCTCCTCACTCCCATCCCTGCAGGTCACTCGTGGTCTGGGCTTTGTGGGGTCCATGTTTCTCCCTTCCCTGCAGGTGCAGTGCTCAGCTGAGCTGTAAAACCCCCCTGCTCTGCTCTCCTTCGTCCTCAGGGTCCCACACAGGCAGGATCAGGCATCTCCTCTCCCCTCATGGTGATTTTGCTGTTGTATTTTGAATTTTTGTATCCCAGTCTGGAAATTAGGTAGCATGGAGAGGTGCAGGATGAGAATTCAATTAAGACAGAATTTCACTTTTCCTGCCAAGATGCCAAAGACTTGGAATTACAGTGTGAGCCCCTGGACTCAACACACAGTCCTTAAATATACACTTCCTACTGGGATTCTCACTGAAATGCTCCTGCTATCTGATGTTGCCAATCTGTCCTCCCAGCCTATTTTCATCTTCTGAGATGCTTTCAAATTTTACATAAAAAATACAATTTTTCTTTGGTGTGATAAACTGATAGTATAATATGCCCTTAGTACACAGCTGCTCCCAACTCTTGCTATAAAGAAGAATAGTCTCTGCTTTTATTTTCACTTTTTCTGATTCTTACCCAAACACTTTAAGATGATCACATTGCCAGAAGTGCATTCCTCCCTGAGATGAGAAGACAACGCAGCATTAGTCCTAATTCACAAATACCTTGTGTTTTTTTCAATATTATATCCTTTTCCTGTGCCCATAATTATAAGTAGCTCAAATACTGAAAGAGGTACAAAGGCATGAACTCATCCAATCTAATCAGGGCCTTTAACTGGAATACTGAGGTCAGGAGCTTGGCCACCATCAGGAGGCTGCAAGCCACATGCTGCCCTGCTGAAGAGGGCTTCACTCTTCCACCAGGAAGATCTGAAGTCTCCTTGGATCCATTGCTCCCTTCTCACTGGAAGGTAACTAAAAAAAACCCCCAGCATTTGTCAGGAGGAGTAAATGGACCATAAAGGGTTCATAAACCCACTGGGAAACGTGTAAGGATCTGCAAACTGAAACAAACTGCTTGATAAGGGGAAAACAGAAGTGCCTGGTGCCTATCCATTTGCAAAAATGGCATCATGGGACAAACAGTCATTCCAAACAGCTCATTTGAAAGCCTTTGTTGATTTTAATTGGTCCTGGATCAGACTCTCAGTTTATATTCCAGCAAATTGCTGCTGAACCTCAGTCTAGCATGTGTAACACCACCAAACACCTACAATGTGCCTGAAAAACAGCAACAACCCTAAACTATCAATAATTCCCCTTCTACTGATTGCTCTCTTCCTGAAGCAGCTGAGGCATACCTGAGGCTGGTGGCATTGTGCAGGGATGTCACTTGATCAGCTGAGAACCAGTGGCTGAGGGATACGAAATGTCTTTGGAACTGTTTTTCAACTGCAGCCACGGGCAGGTAACCTGAACTCACATAACTGCAAATAAACCACAAACACAGCTTCTTCCCCAGACAGCATTGCAGCAATCTGCTTAAATAATTCACCAGTTCTGCTAATGAAAACCACAATAATCAGATTCTGGCATTCGGAAAAAGTAATTATTTCCTCCCCCTATGCTCCTTACCACGTGCATGTATTTTTGACATAATCACGTGGGGAAGCCACACATGCTGAGATGTATTTAACTGGCAGAGAAAATAAATTTTAGTTGTAATACTACAATGAACTTTTCATTGTAAGTGGTTGGCACACTACCTGAGCTGCCTGCAAGCTCATTGTCTCCTTTTTTTAGAGTTATGTTTTGTGGCAGGGAGGGTGAATAATTTTAAATTTTTTCTTCTCTTTGTTGAAAAATTGAGATGTATTTTATCCTAAAGGCAACAATAATTTATTCAAAGAAGGTTGATACTGCTAACTATAACAGATATCAGAATGATGCCATGGTAAGAAATAACAGAGCAACATGCCAAATCACGACTTCAAATTTTTCTCAGTTTTATGAAAGTTTGTGAAAGAAAGAGTGCTTTTTCAGGAATGGGATTAAGCCAGCAAGAACTGCCTTGCCATGTTCTTCTCTAATTATGAGGTGGACCTTAAATCCTGTCAGATGCCATGACATAAATTTTATATATATTTATTATAGGTATACAACTGTATATTTATTATTAAGAAGCGGAAAATGCTCATATGTTTTTAGTGCTTATCTGACAGGCTACTGGAGTGACAAATAGGATTTGGGCACCTGCATCACACAGGGAAGATTTAGCCAAGCCATTCTATTTAGCCATCATGCAGGATTTATAGCAGTAATAAAAGGTATTTGCCCTGCACAAGTACATCATCTCAAATCTCCTCAATCGTGTGGCTCACAAAGGTGGATTAAGTCATTTTTAAGGCACAAACTAACACAAGGTTTCATGAGAAAGACTGAAGAGCTCAGAGCTTGTTCAAAACGGGAAATGAAGCTGCTGGCCCTTGGTGTCCATACCTGGAGAAGCCCAGGTGCCTGCAGGTGCTGTTGCCATACTCTGCCCTCCAGTCGTCGGAGCAGACCGTGCGCCAGGAGCCAGAGGTGAACACCTGCAGCACTGCCCTCTTCCCACTCAGCCTGACTTTGGGATGCAGGACAAGAAAAGCCTCAGTCAGCTGTGAAGATCATAGTCAGCTATGACATCAGGCACAGGACAGTGCCGAGGCACCGCTGTGGTGTCTGTTTTCTGCCTCACTGAGCCACTACTTATCTTTTTCATCATTTGACAGAATTTTTCTGTGCTTTTCTTTATTTTTTTTTCCTTCCATTAAAGAAGGGAAATAAGGTATCCTGAGCTAGGACAGCTAGAGGAATACTCTAATACAGGTGGTGGAGGCTGCCTGGCCCTCCAGGGAGCTTTAAGCAAGTCTTGCTGATTGCAGTGAGCTGGAGGTGCAGATGCTTTGCCCTGAGGGTACCTGTGGTCAGGGTAAGGCATGAAGGTGGGCATCTCCTGTGTCAGAGAGGTGACACTGTCCTGGACCTGGGAAAGGGCACATCTGTGAGGGAGAAGGGAGGCCATGCACATGGTCACTGCTGATCAGGGCTCTCCCACACGTGCCCAGATTCCAGTGTTATGGAATTGCAAAGAGGTGTTGCCACTGGCTTCACAGACACCTCGAGCCTCCCTGGGGAAAACTCTGCAAATGCTGAACACATTGTGCAGGGTTAGCTGGGGCCAAAAGCTCGTGGTTCTTGTCATTCCTGCTGTTGCACAGATGGAAAGCTGTGCTGCCTCCTTACCTGTAGGTACAGGAGCCAGGATTACAAGTGCTCTGAGCTAAAACCCAGTAATTCTGTTTATTAATGTTAGAGTCCTTTCCCTCCAGGGGCTGTGAACATCACAGTCACCTTCCATAGCACAGGACAGGGAAGTAACATTCAAAACATCCTTGTGATTCCCAAAACTACCACAGAGAGAAACTCAGAAATAAGTTGTCCATCTCACACGTGAAGCAGCAAATTCTTCAGCACTGAATGCACAAAAGTCTGATTTCTCCCATTCCCACATCCTTTAAGATAATACCAGGATTTTGCAGTCTTCAAAAGTGACACGGCACAACGGCGTGCCAGTGAATTCAGAGTATTCTGTATTTACACACCATAAGGCAGTGGGGTTACACCTTGCAGGCAGTGGAAATGTGAGAAGTCAAAAAGCATCTGGGCTTCTACTGGAGATAATTATCAAAAATGGCAGTAACAATATTCAGCAGTCATCACATTTATCCAAAAAGCAGCCTGATTTTTCTTAAACTGTAAATCAGTACCTCAGAGAGACTGTTCCTCTGAAGTGGTGATTTAGATATTCCATTGGTCTCTGTCTTTCTTGTCCCACCCAAAATCTTTACAACAAGCATTCCTTGATAACTTGCCAGTTCTACGGGAGGAGTTAGGAGCGATTTATAATCAAAATTAAATTACCACATCTGTATTCATCCTCCCCTTCTTTACAGTTGAAGACACCATTGCACCTGGCTGATTTCTGGATACACTTAAAGGACGATCGACAGCGAAACTTCCCGATGCAGTTGTACTGGACTAAAAGGAATGAAAGAACACAGGGCAATGAAAACACACTTGGATTTTAATTTAACACTTCTGCATTCCATTCTCTGTCCAGGTTTCAGTCTTGCTAAGGAAAAGGCAGCTCCTGTACTCCAGGAACTTTTGAAATACAACCTGGAGGTTGCTACATGGTGCTGCTAAAACTCATTTATTAGTAATGACAGGTAGGAGGAGTCAGCCTTGCTGCGTGTGCTGACTCCTTCCCAGCTCCCTCTCACAGTTTAAGTTTCACTCGAGGGTCAGTTCCTGCCTGGTGCCTCAGACCCTGAGCAGGAAATTAGGGAGACCCTTGGAAAACGCATCCAGTGTTTGCTCTCCCCAGGGGGATGCCTCAGCCTCTCACAAGCTGCTCCCTATTCCAGGTGTGGAGACACAATAACCCCTGGACACGGGCAGGTCACACTTCCCAGCCACAGCTAAACTCATTCTGCATTTTCTTTTCCCTTGTAGAAGTTGTTTTTGATAGGGGGAAGTTCTTTAATTCCTTGAAAGCAAACTTAGAGAAGTGAATTACAAGACTAAAATATGGTGTGGGCTACCCACAGGAGCCTTTTTACCTCCAGTTTCTAAACTCAGCTCATTGCCTGATGGGAGCTGACAAAATTTTACTGGAGGAAGGTTTCCTGAAGCTGCAGGTTCCCCAGTGTTGTAAATATTACACCAATCTTCTCAGGAGCGCCAGACCTATTTTATCTCTACATGTAAATAAAATTTAAGCCATCACCTCAACAAGATTTTTTACTTCCACAAACAAGCCACAGTAGCAGTTTAATTCCATTCTCAGTAAAAGGCTCATGAAAAATTAAGCATTTGAATGGCTAAGTGAGAACTTAATAAATAACTAATGGTACTCACCACCCAGGCCAATGGCAACTGCTAGGATTACTGCAAGGAATAAACCACAGATATATGGGAAGTATTTTAGGGAGACAAGAGCATGGCACATTGAAGGTGGTTCAATATCTCCTGGAAAACAGACAGAGAGAAAGCTTCTGTGAGGTTAAACCAGCTGAGCTGGCAATCAAAAAGATTTATCTAACATTAAACTAGATGTCATCAATAACTCCTGAATATGCTTCCTGAGCTGATCTCACCTGAAGGGATTTAGATTTGCTCTTTCAGGGAATGAGAAGGTTCCAGGTGCTTTGGGGCTGCTGCTGCTCTCAGACATCCCTTGAGCATTTGCCTTGGGAGGGTGTGAGTTGTGCCCTGCAGAGCACCTGGCCTGTCCCCAGTGCAATCAGCAATGTGAGCTCCAAATTTTCATTTTCATGGGCTACATCACACTGGGAGCTTTTCAAGCATGTGAGCACCTCTGCTGAAAACTTGAGTTCTGGGATAAAAATGAAATTCAGACCTCTTCTCTTTGTGTAATCAAACCGGTGTGCAGCTCATAAATAAAAGTTCAAGACAAGAAAGAGGAAATTCACTGGTCCCTTTGGTCTTGGAAGCAAGGTCAACTGAAAATTACTGAAAGCTAAATATGCAAAAAAAGGAAAAAAAAAAAAAAAAGGAAAAAAAAAAGAAAAAAAAGCAGGATCCTCCTCTACCTAGTCTCAAAAACTGTGAAAAATTGATTTGTTCAAAGTTTTGCTGTAAATGCAAGAGTGATGGCTTAAAGTTGAGTCTTGAGTTTACAAGTACAAAAAGCTGCATCTAAAGTTAAAATATACATCAGCAGTTATTACAGAATACATTTAATGAGCTGGATCTGTTTACCAACCACTGGCCTCCAGATCTGACCTCTGCTTAGTGATATTGCCAGTCTGGAAGATGACAAGAGATTCTGCTGAAAATAATGAGTGATTCACTTGTCTCAAATGCATTCTGATATACAAAGGGCAAACTGTGGGGAAATAGCAAACACAGCTGGGTCAAGAGTGCACACAGGCACTGACAGAACCTTGTCTTCAATTTTAGTTCTTACAGCTCTTCACTTCCCCATTCCTCAGGCTTTATAATTGAGATTGGCAGATACAATCAGTCAAGGATAAGGAGTGTCTCCAAGGGTTTACAGACTCTCTAGGTAAATCCCAGCTTCCTCAGACTCTCAGGAGCAGCTGAGTAAGTGGTTTTGGCAATGGAGTTGGTGTCTGCTATGCCAAAAATCCTAGCTGTAGCAGCTAATGGACTAGAAAATTAAATTGCTCTATTTTCCTTCTGGAAGCTCAGCCTGTCTCTGTTGGAACCCATGGTTATTTTGAAACCAATGGGAAGCAGCAAACAGACACGCTAATCCTCCAAGGCTGCTGCATTGTATGTTCAGGTTTTTTGACGGACCAATTTCCAGGTTGGCAAAATTTCAAACAAACCATTCAAAAATGTGTCTGGAAAGCGTGGGGAAACATTTGTTTCCGTGTGAATAATGTGGCTGTGAAAAATGCTCGTGTGTTCAAGTCGACACAAGATGTCATCACATCACTGAGCTGGCAAACCTCACACCTGGAGAAGGGAGGTCGTGTTTCCTCCTCCTCCTCGGCGTGATTGCTTGCTCTGGGTGGGCAAGCACAGCTTGGCACACAGTGGCCACTGGGATTGCAAAGGCCAGAGGGCTGTGGATTGTCCCTACCAGATCCATCTGCACTCGGGTCCACTCTTGCTTGTGGTATGAAGAAAAATCTTTTGAAGGTAAACTGAATTTGTGGTACTGGCGGTTCATCTTCTGTAACGGAGATGATTTCAAGACTTCCAGTAGTGGGATTTGTCTCTTGAACCTGGATCAGCAGGAGAGGGGAAAAAAAAAAGAAAAAAAGCAAGAAAATAATCATTATAATGTTGTCACAGAGGCACAGAATGGTTTGGGTTGGAAGGGACCTAAAAGATCTTCCTGTTCGACCCCCTGCCATGGCAGGGACACCTTCCCCTGTCTCAGGCTGCTCCAAGCCCCATCCAACCTGGCCTTGGACATTCCCAGGGATCCAGGGGCAGCCACAGCTGCTCTGGGCACCCTGTGCCAGGGCTTCACCATACTCACAGTGAAGAATTGCTTCCTAACATCTCATCTAAACCTTCTTGCAGCCCTCTTTGAGTACTGGAAGGCCACAAGGTCTGTTTGGAGCCCTCTCTTCTCCAGGATGAACAACACCAACGCTCTCAGCCTTTCCTCATAACAGAGGTTCCCCAGCCCTCTGAGCATCTTTCTGGCCTCCTCTGCCTCACTCCAGCAAGGTGCATGTCCTTCCTGAGCTGGGGACCTCAGAGCTGGACACAATACATCGTTATGTACTTAATTTTCATGAGAGAAGCACTTATAATTAATTTACCGTATTTTCCCCATAATTTTTCATATTTTTGTTCAGATTTGTCTAAGCACCAGAGCTACTTTTAATAACTCACACTGGGGCTGTGAATCCACCTGCTGCTCTATAATTGCAATAGAAAACAAGAGAAAGACTAAAATGCATAGGACAGCAGCACAGTCCTGACAGGATCCTCATTCAAGGGAATTTTACTCCAGTAAACTTTTGATGACTTACTACACAGGGAAAAAAATAAATTTAGCTACACTAGAATTTGGGGCAAATAGATTTTAAATGCTAATTTCTGACTGGGTTCTGCACAATGGCAAAAATAATCAGATTTTTGATCTCAGAGTGATGTGAAATAGGTCCAGGTTTGTTAAAGACAGTGGAGCTGGTTAGCTGTAAAAGCAGCATGTTTGCAGGGTCAGTCCCAGACAATGCTTACAGTGACACATTTTAGGCAAAGAATACATGTTTTATCTGTGACATTATATCTATAATCGAAAATACCCTGGAGTATTTTTTCATGCTTCAGCAATAAGGTTTATGCTCTTTCATTTGGTAAAATTTCACCTACATTTCATTGAACATATATTAAACTTTGAACATAAATTAAATTTATTGAACATAAATTAAACTTTTTAGAGAATCTGCCAGCATGATCTTTAAATATTAAAAGCAAAAAAGCCTTCTAGCTGGTGCATAATTTGCCCACCAGGAAACAAAACAGCATTGCGAACTAAATTACACGCAACACTGACATTTCGCTTATTCAGAGGTTATCACGTGCTCCCAAAGCTTCACTCACCTCTTCCTGAGAAGTCATAGTTAAAAGCAAAACTGTTTTCCCTCTTCATTATCAACAGCAGCCCAAAGGAAACTCAGAGTTTGCTGAGCCTCTCTGCTCGGGGAGGGTTTCCAGCCGGCCGCTGCGCGCGGCATCAAGGCCGCAGCCCGTGTAACCCAACCTGGAGAGGGGTATCGGGTGGCCCTGGATGGCATGGCTACGGAAAGGGGCAGATAAAAATTCAGCACGCTGTTTAATTAGCTGAAAAACACCAGGCAACGCTGCGGGATGTGCAAACCTTCCCGTGAGCCGTCAGCAAAGGAGCCCCGCGAACGCCACGTGAGCGCTCGCTCGTCCTCCGCCAAAAGCCGGGGCCCTGAACACCAAGAGCTGTGGGTGGCAGGGAGCAGCAGCCCCAGGGCTTCATCTCTTCATCTCTTCATCTCTGATCTCACAGACTCACCTTTTGCTGGGTTTAGCCTTTGCCACGTGCCTGCAGAGGGTTTGTGAAAAAGCAGCGTCTCGTGTTCCTGATGGATCAGCTCAGTTGTACTCCGGGATTTAGCAAATGGAAATGTAGGTTCAGCTGCAAGGAATGCTCGAGGGTAGTCATAGTTTGGCTGGGTTGTTTTCACTTAGAAGAGAGATTCCTGACAGAGGGAAGGATGGAGGGAAGAAGGAGAAGGAAGGATGATGCAAAAAGCCACAGGACTGTAAGTGAAACAAGGCTCCTGAGAGGCCAGCGAGGAAATGAAAGTTTTCCATGATAAAACCCATGTCCCTGGAATATGGCTGAGACAAACTCTTCAGTCCTATTTCTGTGCACGATGGAGACTGGCACTTCCAAAGGAGAGGACACCACCTCATGATCTTGTTAACTTAAGCCATGACGTCAAGAATCCTTCATCATCTCCTGTGTCACTCTTTCAGCAGCCTTCCCTGGAAATGGGGACACTCTCCCCACCAGGCTTCAGAAAGTTCTGATGGTTCTCCAAATGGCTGGAGAACCAGCTCAAGCTGGCCAGGTGTCCCAAGGGGAACTTCAGCCAAAGTGGGGAAAACATGAGGGCTCATTTCAGGTGACCAGCAGCTCAGGTGATCTTTTCAGTCCATGGGGTGAGGTGTCCTGTCCTCCAGAGGGAACACTGATACCTGCAGTGAGGACAGAAAAAAACTGTCTCCAATCAATTCACCCACTCTGGCCATGCTGGAAAGGCTGGGGACCAGCCAGGGCAGCTCTGCAAAGGCTCCCACAGTGGGACTGGCACCACTGGAAAGGACAAGTTCTTCTCTCTGCTTCCATCCTGGGCTGCTCCAAGCTCAGCCTCAGGGTGTGATGTCTGGACAGGACATTGGGTTTAATCTTCCACAGTTTGGGTGCTCATTGCCTTTGGCTGAGAAGACCAAAGCAGGAGCCACATATGATATGGGCAGGAGGACTTGAAAACTGAGCCCAACTTGAAAGTTTTGGCCTCCAGACTAACTTCCTACACGCTGCAGGACAGCCCTACTTGTTCCCCCCGGTGCAGTTGTAGCTCAGGTGGATTTTCTGGCTTCCAGAAGACAGTTTATAGTGAAAAGCTAAAAGATTCCACGTCAGCCCCTTCAGCAAGCCCACTCTGACTGTGGTGGCTACCTTTGGTCTCCTCATCTTGCTCTGCCAGGGCAGATAGGAAAAGCTTTTGCTTTTTCAGCCACCCTACGACAAAAACTCAGAGGCGCAGATTCTATGAAAACAGGATGTCAGTTTTTGTCAGAAAAGATCACAAGGGGTGTAAGGTTGGGTTTTTTTTTTTTTTTTTTAATTTCATCTGCCTCCTTCTCTCTCTCTGTTTCATTTTCTGACTCCCTCCCTCCTTCCTTCACAGCCTCCTCCCACCTCCCAGTTTGTGTCAGCGCTGTGGGCACGCGGAGAGGCGAGGACACGGAGGAGATGGCGGTGGCCGAGGCGCAGCTGTACGCAAAGGTGTCCAACAAGCCGCGGGGCAGGAGCGCCTCTGCCCTCCTCCAGCCTCTCCTGGCCAAAGGATTCCCGGCTCATACCGCGTGAGTAGAGCGCTCAGCTGCCCTGCCACTGCCAGATTTAGTTAAGATATGAGGTGTTTGCCATAAAATCCCAATACAGGCAGCCTGGTTTTTTTGGTCTGGAGATTGTGCTGCTCTGGGGGGGTGATGTCCCCTTGCAGGGATCAGACCTGTCTTGCTCTGAATTTCATATATGAAATTCTGATGTAGAGTATGATATATAAAATATAATTATGAGACTAATTATTCTCATGTAATTATTCTCATATATTCCCATTTATATATTCTTATATATAGCATGTATTGCCCACACAGCAAAACCAATCTGCTCAATATCCAATATTTTGAAATACTGTGTAAATCTAAAATACTGTGTAAATCTAAATGTATTGTATGATATATGACATATATTCTCATATATATATTCTCATATACAGTGTCTATATGGTTTTGTCCACACAGCAAAACCAAAATATCCAATATTTTAAAATACTGTGTAAATCTAAAATACTGTGTAAATCTAAATGTATTGTATGATATATATTCTCATATATTGTGTGTATTGCCCACAGAGCAAAACCAATCTGCTCAATATCCAACATTTTAAAATACTCTGTGAATCTAAAATACTATGTAAATCGAAATCTATAGTATAATATATGATATATATTCTCATATATATATATGTATATATTCTCATATGTAGTATGTGTTGCCCACACAGCAAAACCAATCCACTCAATATCCAATATCTTAAAATACTGTGTAAATCTAAAATACTGTGTAAATCTAAATCTATAGTATGATACATGATATATATTCTCATAAATATATTCCCATATATAGTGTATATTCCCCACATAGCAAAACCAATATCATCTGCTCAATACCCAATATTTTGAAATAATGTGTAAATCTAAAATACTGTGTAAATCTATAGTATGATATATGATATATATTCTCATATGTGTATATATATATTCTCATATACAGTGTGCATTGCTCACACAGCAAAACCAATCTGCTCAATATCCAATATCTTAAAACACTGTGTAAATTTAAAATACTGTGTAAATCTAAAATACAGTGTAAATCTAAATCTATAGTATGATATATATTCTCATATATAGTGTATATTGCCCACACAGCAAAATCAATCTGCTCAACACCCAGTATTTTAAAATACTGTGTAAATCTAAAGGCACAAACCCTTCCACATCCTGAGTTTTGAGAGGCTTCTCAATGAGTTGAGAACTTGACCATGGTTTGCTCTTGGGATACATCCTCTTTCATTTTTTTTCTGCTTATTACTCTTATTATAAGGGAATTAAACATGGGTGTAATTTCTAGCCAAAGGTTTTCTCAGGCCTGGCAAAAATCTCCTGCTGGTTGGTGTCACTGGAAACTGTGTATTTTAAAATACTGTGTAAGTCTAAAATTTTTTCTGAAAGTTTTTTCTCCTCAAGATGCCCCCTAAGTCTGTCAATTTTAATTCCTGTCTTGAATCAGGATCTTGTTCCAAAAATCATGTCCTGCCTAGAAAATTTCATAGTAAAGAATGAGGCTGTATTCTTGGCAACTCCAATGGATGAGAGGGTAACTGGTGGCAGGTAAACAAGTTAATGCAAAAGAAAAATGCCAGTCATTCCTCTCCCAAATATCTCTCATGTTGGATGGGCAAGTTTTGGGGAGAATTTTCCAATTTCTGCATGGCAAGTAGGGACATTTTCATACAAACTGTTCAAAAAATAAATCTTATTAATTAAATATAAAAGAACCCCTCATAAAAATATTTTAGAAAGAAAGGCAATATCTGTGTACCTTTTGAATCAAAATTGAGTGAGTGGAAGAGGTTCCAATTGTAAGTGCTGTGTTGTTTTTTGGGAACAGCTGTGGTATCAATCAGTATCAGACACGATGGGCACAGCTCACAATGGAACTGTCAGTCCCTTGTTCCCAGTGATGCACAATGGAATTTTAGCTGAAAATATGGCTCATAATTTCTCTATTAATACTGTAACTTCGGTCAGCTCAAAGTAATGGCTATTTTTTGAATTTTTTTCTGTTTTATGTGATGCTTTTCCAATCCCCTTCAAAACACTTTCTGCTGTTACTGAGATGACATTGTGCTTCCCAGTTCAAAATCAAGAAGCAGCAGCAGAAATACAGTGGAAATTGATGTAAGATAACAAAATATCAAAAATAAATTTTATAAAATTTATTTCCCATTATCGACCTTAAGACCTTCAAAATTTTGGTTGCATTTTTAAAAAAACTTTTAGCTGTCTATGTCCTTCCTCAATTAAACCATGAATGAAAGTACTGAAAAGTTTCTTTTGGGATGTCCTGGCCTAAGAAATGTGAGGTGGGGTGGAAGTATTACAAAATTTTCCATCACGCAGAACCAACAGGCCACAGCATCATTTCCCCAATAAACAAAACTCAAATATGTGAGGGTCAAGTCTAGCCTAAGATCAAAAAATTTCCACAAGAAACTGTGCCAGCCATTTCTATTCTAGGGAAGAGCCAGCTTATTCTCACTGTAGATGCATTTTTAATCTACTTTCATTACAGATTCTCAGTGGTTTATTCTTCTCTCTAGCTGAGATAAATTGGTACATGCAGAACTTACTCTTTGCATTATTTTTCAGTTTTAACTTCTCATCTTGGAAGTGTCAGCTTAGTCACACCCCTAGTGCTAAGGGCTCTGTAAACCTTGCTGGAAATCATCCTACTGGAATTTCCTGCTGGAAATCACATCCTCATATGTGATGAGACAAAAGGTGGGACAGGTGTGGAGAGGAACACGAGAGAAGAACGAGATGGGACTGAGCAGGATGGCAGTTCATGGCCTCAGGTCTCACTTGTATTATTGCATTTAATTTTGAAGGCCCCATGGTAAAGAAAAGCTGAAGCCAAGCTCGGTTTTAGCTTCAGAGCTGTTTGCACTGAGCTTGTGCCCAGGTGGGAGAGCAGCATGGCATGAAGTGGTACAGCACTCCCTTGGATGTGCACTGAGTGGCTCTGAACCCTGGCATCACTGCCACTGACACTCCCACGAGGCACAGGGTGGGAAATGAGGTGTAGGGAATTCTCTGAGCCTGACAGAAGGCTCACACAGTGTGCATCTGTATGCAGAATTTGAGATAAGAAATGCTGATTTAGAAATGCCATGGAACAGGACAGATATTGCTGGGAGAGAAATGGAGTTAGAAACAAGTTTCAAAGGATGGCTTTGCAAATAAGACTGGATATTTTGGAGAAACAGAACTGTGAAAGATGAATTGTAGTGGGAACCACGAGGGGTAATTTTAGATGATTGGCTTTAAGGCATTTACAGTGCGGTGTGGCTAAAGCTGATAGGCCAAGAAACACTTATAGTGCATTGTAAGTAGGAAATAGTCAGCTTCTGATTGTGATGGCATGCATTGTAACATCTGTATTGTCACCCTTCACATGAGACTGAAAATGGAATAGAACTTTTTAAAATGCCTCTCAGTTGCCCCATCTCTGGGTCAGAAAAGGGCTTAATCTGACAGCACATCAGGAAAGGCTGCGTGAGGAGAGGGACAGAAGGAGGGCTCAGCAGAGGCACAGAAATTAAATGTGCAGTATTCAGTTAAAGAGGGCCTGGGCTGGCTTTAGACCTCGTGGTTGTGCATTGATCTGGCCACGGGAGTTGATTTATGGAGAAGAGAGGTAGAAGGTAAAGTTTGAGTGGAAAGGCTCATGTTTGTCCTCATACCTGTTGATTCCCACTGAAGAGCCAGCAATGGCTGCATATAAATGTTATTTACAAGCCCAAGTGTAGTTTTTGCACTGAAGAGAGGACAGAGGACTGGGAGAGAACATAAGGATGAGCCTGAGTCCTGGAGCTCAGTGCACACACTGCTGATGTGTGATGGCGTCACGGGGATGGATGAAGAACATGAGAGGAGACACAACTCAATGCCCTCAGAAGCCAGTGGCCAGAGAAGATGGCCTCAAAAGAGACGGAAAAACATCAGCAGATGGCAAGAAATTCAGTAGTTTTTTTCCAGTGTCCTCTGTCTCTACTTCCCCTTCATGTTCCTTCTGAGAAGTTTGTAGGTGGCTTTCAGGGGTGGAAATGGGGTTCATGAGAGCAGCTGCTGATTGAACACTGGAATCCTTCACCCATCATCCAGTATTTAGGAACAAAGATTTGCTCATGTGAAACACGTAGCTTTTTGAAAGCCCTAGTTAGAAAAGGAAACCAAATCCTAGCCCAGAGAACAGAAGTTGCATTAACAGAGAGAAAGAAGAGATTTCATCCCTCACCTTGGACTGAGCTGCTGGCTTAGATCTGGCTCTCTGCTGGCTCTGGGGGTCCTCAATCCAGATTCCAAACCCCAATATAATTTTGCTTAGTTTTAATGTATGGGTTTGGCCCTGGCATCTTGAATCAGATCCTTCTTGCTGTGAACCAAGAAAACCCTGTTCTTACAGTGCTTGGATGGATGGTTCATCTCACCCCAAGGAAATTCATATAGTCAGTGAGGCTGCTAAGGAAACACCTCCAGAACACAAAGGAAGGCATCTCATGGGGAGGACAGGTTACCAATCTTCAAGGAATTAAAGACCTGCAGTGAGAAAAAAGCTATTTGGAAGGCTTCAAGAACAATAACATTTGCTAGGAAAATCCTTCTTGTTAAAGGTCCTGCCTGTGCTGGAAAATAGACTTGATGAACAAAGTCACTGGGACGCCTTTCCTTCATAAAAGTTTTCTTTCAGGAATTCTGAGGGACCAATTTTGTGCTTTTTCTAGGCAAAAAGCCTTGGTTGCTACTGGACAAAAGACAGTAGAAGATGCAGTAAAATGGTAAGTACTGTGATTTCTAAGGGGTGCCTTTACATTCAACCTGCCTAAAAATCCTTGTTGATGTCCTCATTCTTCACTGAATTTGAAGTCAGGTGCCATAAAAAAAAAAAAAAACAAAACCACAAACCTGAATTTAAGATTTTTTTTTCATTTATTTCACTCAGAGAGAAAAATATTTATATTTGTACTTATTCTAGGACACAAGGAAACTTGCAGAAGGTCCAGGTAAATTAAAAACAAGCAGCTACTTTTATCATTGAGTCAGTTCACAGGACCAGCTGGTCTGGTCAGAAAATCCTCTCAGCTTTAAGCCTCCTGAGAGAAAGGAACAAGGAAACAGGAAAATTTTTGTAAACCCATAACTACACTTACAAACACATGCAGAAAGGACAGCTGAAGGGGAACAGAAGGGCCCACCACAGATTAAGGTGAAAGGCTGATGGTCAGAGGGAGGAATTATTACAATTAAAATCACTTCTCAGTTTTGAACACCACAAAGTTTTCTCTTCTCTACCAAGACTCTCACAGAGTATTTATATGTCAATCATGTGCTGATAACTGATTTTTTTTTGTTGTTTAATTCACCCTACACATTAAATACAGTCTTTATTTGCACTTTCTTTTGGGTTTTGTTTTGCCTTTTTTTTTTCTTTGCTCTTTTTTTTTTTTGCTTGGTTCAGTTGCTTTTTTTCTTTTTTCTACTATTTTCTTTTCTTTTGTAAAAAGCCAGAGGAGGCATTTGAGAATGGCGTATTCTTTCCAAATAATTTTTTTCAGGGATGCTGCCACACTTCCCAACAGTCATTCCCAATCCAACAGCTGCAAAGACAAACACACATCATGTGAAAGACATGGTGAACGATATCATCACATGGCATATAAATTTCTGACCTTTCCTTGTGTGTTTCTGATTTGTCTTGCTAGCTTTTCTTAGGGCTGAATAAAAAGGCTCAATCTGAGTGTTTTTTTAATCTTCAGCTGGTTTTCATTTTGTCATTCTTCAACATTTTCCATTCCTCCACTTCTGTTTCCAGTCATGAAAAAGGGAAAAAAATCCCCAAACCTAAAAAGCTTTTTTTTGCTTGGTTCAGTTGCTTTTTTTCTTTTTTCTACTATTTTCTTTTCTTTTGTAAAAAGCCAGAGGAGGCATTTGAGAATGGCGTATTCTTTCCAAATAATTTTTTTCAGGGATGCTGCCACACTTCCCAACAGTCATTCCCAATCCAACAGCTGCAAAGACAAACACACATCATGTGAAAGACATGGTGAACGATATCATCACATGGCATATAAATTTCTGACCTTTCCTTGTGTGTTTCTGATTTGTCTTGCTAGCTTTTCTTAGGGCTGAATAAAAAGGCTCAATCTGAGTGTTTTTTTAATCTTCAGCTGGTTTTCATTTTGTCATTCTTCAACATTTTCCATTCCTCCACTTCTGTTTCCAGTCATGAAAAAGGGGAAAAAACTCCCAAACCTAAAAAAGTTTTTTTTTGTTTTCACTCATTTTCAGACATTGACAGAAGTAAAGGCACATGCTAAAATGTAAAGTAGTCATAAAATAAGCAGGAAAAAAAAAATTCTCGGTTATTTAGTGCTGCAGAGAGAAAAATGAGCTTTTACTTCAGCTTTTCATTTGAAAGAAAGTAATAAAAGTGTATTTCCTTTTTGTGATCTCTGGTATGGAGGCCTTCAGCCACAGGAAACCAGAGCGGTGCACACACTCACTCTCAGCGTTATGCCCTTGATTTCAGGCTGCATTCCCACTGCAACGACCCCTCCTTGGATGACCCAATCCCCCAGGAATATGCCCTTTACTTGTGCCCCCGGGGCCGCCTGCACAGCCGCCTGCAGGACTTCTGGAGGGAGAGCAAGCGCCAGTGCGGGAAGAACAGAGCGCATGAGGTTTTCCCACACGTCACCCTCTGCGACTTCTTCACGGTGAGGCAAGCAGAGTGCAAGGGTCGGGTTTTAGCTGGGTGATATTTGGTGAAACTGGGCCACCTGCTGTTGTCTGACACCAGAACTTGTTGGTGATCGAATGACGTGACCCAGGTTCAGGCACGTTGCTTAATGTCTGAGTGATGCTGAATGTCTGAGTGATGCTGCATGTCTGAGTGATGCTGAATGACTGAGTGATGCTGCATGTCTGAGTGATGCTGAATGTCTGAGTGATGCTGCATGTCTGAGTGATGCTGCATGTCTGAGTGATGCTCAGTGTCTGAGTGATGCTGAATGTCTGAGTGATGCTGAATCTCTGAGTGATGCTGAATGTCTGTGTGATGCTGCATGTCTGAGTGATGCTGAATGCCTGAGTGATGCTGCATGTCTGAGTGATGCTGCATGTCTGAGTGATGCTGAATGTCTGAGTGATGCTCAGTGTCTGAGTGATGCTGAATATTTGAGTGATGTGAGTGTGCTGAATGTCTGAGTGATGCTGCATGTCTGAGTGATGCTGCATGTCTGAGTGACGCTGAATGACTGAGTGACGCTGAATGACTGAGTGATGCTGAATGACTGAGTGATGCTGAATCTCTGAGTGATGCTCAATGTCTGAGTGATGCTGCATGTCTGAGTGATGCTGCATGTCTGAGTGATGCTGCATGTCTGAGTGATGCTGAACGTTTGAGTGGTGCTGAACGTTTGAGTGATGCTGCATGTCTGAGTGATGCTGCATGTCTGAGTGATGCTGAATGTCTGAGTGATGCTGCATGTCTGAGTGATGCTGCATGTCTGAGTGATGCTGAATGTCTGAGTGATGCTGCATCTTTGGGTCACAGTTAATGTTTGAGTGGGACGCTTCAGGGTAGCTGGCAGCTGGTACTGGAATCAGATTTATTTCATTTCCTGAGCTGTCATTTTCTTTGCTACAGTCATCTTGCCTTTGCCATCTTTAAGAAAATCTCTGCCTGCTCAGCACAGTGTTTCAAAGAGCATGGTTGTTTCCAGTGCCATTTTGGTAGATCCATCTAGAGCAGCCTTGTGCAGTCCAGCTGCTGTCAGGCTTCCATGTGTCCATTGCTGCATGGATTTAGGATGATAAACCTTCCCAGCCAGGGCAGCAGTGGCTGCCATCAGCCAGCAGGGACAGTGTTATCCTAGGATGCAGACAGCTTTGGTACAAGCCTGTGGGAATCTCAGGAAAAGTTCTGCCTTCCCTAGAGAGCTCCATCAGCTGCTCACTGCTATGGTGGTGTGTCCCAGATTTTATTCTTTTTATTGAAGCTGAAGATTTTGTGAAATCTTTTGTGATGTCCAGCACTGGACCGCTCTGGAAAACAACTCTGGAGCTTCCTGGAATCCAGTTTTAGCTTGTTGATGGTGCAACACATGGACATCAGCTGTGTCTGGGATGTGCTGAAACAGGCTTGGGCTAGAGCAGCTGGACAAAAATGACTTTGTTCATCATACTTTTGTGTTAAACCATTAAGTGCTTCCTTCCCCCTAAGGGTGGGTCATCTCAACCATGCCAGAAAGTAGAGACAGAGAAAATAAGCCTATTTTGTTGCAAAATACTGAGTGGTGCTCTGTGACCATTAAACACAATTATACAAAACAAAAATCATGAATTAATAATGAATGCCATGCTTTTTGGAGGCATTAAGTTTAAAGGCCTGTCTGGAAGAGACAACTGCATTGCAACCCTCACCTTGCACAGCTCAGTAAAGGACTGTAAGATAACAATAACACAAATTCCTACTTAGAACTGAAGAAGGAAATCATGATCCCTGTCTCATTTCAGACTGGTTCCTGCATACCTGACAGATGGCAAAATATTTAGATAAACCAAGCTAGATAAACCTTGGGTTGAAGGCTCCATCTCCTGTTACAGAACCAGGACACTGTGCTGATCCAACTGCCAAACACTGCTGGGTTTAATGCCAGGAATTTCAGGCAAATTCCTAGGTATTTTGTGTTTCTCAGGAAGTTTATAGCCCCACAGTTTTCTGGCAGTGCTCTATGACAGAGGCTACAACACTGGCTGTGAGCTGGTGGGTAAAGCCTGCTCCTCCTCTGTTTTCTTTCAGTGTGAAGACCAGAAAGTGGAATTATTGTATGACATCTTAATGCAAGTCGGTGACAGCTTTTCCCAGAGCTTTCCACCATCCATTTCCCTAACACTACATGCATCTCCCAGCTACCTTGGCTTCTTCATTGATGACAGCCAGGCAAATGTCCTCAAAGATTTTGCTGTGGCATTCTCATCAGAGGCTTCAGCCCTGGCAGGTAGGACCAACCCCAGAGGGAAAACGGGAAGGTTGCAGCACAAATGTGTAGCCACAGTACTGAAAACATTCCCTGTGTCTTCAGGGGAGCTTAGATGATGTTTTCCTGCCAGCTAACAGCCTTTGCTCCTACAGATTTGCAAGCAGAGTAGCCAGAGGAGCATGTTTTAATCTTTGAAGCACTTTTGCCTAGAAGCTGAAATGTGTGCAACTCCAACTTGGCAGGTGATTGATCAGGATATCCAGGATGGGCAGGGACATAACACATCCCAGATCTCCACCCTCATGGTGCTGTGGCACCAGGATGGCCTGGCTGCATCCCTAGGAACAGGGCCTAATACCTTTTCCAAGGGAAACTGCATCACCAGTGGAGACTGAAGGGGCACAGCCCCACCACAGCTTTGTCTGGGAGATATGAGCTCAGTACACCTCAGGCTGGGAGAGGAAATCCAGCCATGATAATTTCTTTTCCTCACAGATGAAGCCAGGAAGCAAATCCAGTCCATATTTGTGAATGATTTTACCATTATTAAAACCATTACACCCTTCAAAACCATTATTCAGTAGACCTACTCTACCACTAGTTACTATAACACTTCTTACATCATGCAGATTGTGTAGGACAAAACAAGAGGAGCTTTAAATGACCTTTGTTCCTATGTTGTGATGTGATTGTTTCATTCCTAGACTGCCACGTGAAGCCCTCCTTGAAGCAGTTCCACCTCACCTTGGCTCACAGGTTTTATCCTCACCACCAGAAGACTTTGGAACAACTGGCCAAATGCATTAACCCAGGGGAGCCCTGCCAGTGGGTGGCTGCTCTCTATTCACGGGACATGCGTTTTGTGCATTACCAGGTACTGCAATCAGATTTGTTTCATTTCCTGAGCCTGTCATTTTCTTAGCTACAGTCGTCTTGCCTTTTCCATCCTTAAGAAAATATCTGCTTGCTCAGCACAGTGTTTCAAAGTGCGTGGTTGTTTCCAGTGCCATTTTGAGCTGAAAAACTGCACTCCTGAATCGGTAGATAATAACTTTACTTTGGTAGGTTGCTTGACCTGCATGTCTCAAAATCTAATCCCAAACCCCAAAGGAAAAAAACCTAATCTTACCATGACATGAGAAAATAAGAGACAGGAAAGTATGATCCCTTAATATTTTCTAGGATTTCTCAGTTTACAGTTCTGCAGCAAAATCCCCCTCAGCAAAATTAGTTTTCTTGATTGTTCCAGCTGTGATGAAAACTGCAGCTGTGAGCAGGGGTCAGTTCTCGCTGATGATTTTCTGCTTGGCAGACCCTTAGTTGAAACCAGTCAGCATTTTTTCAGTTCTCATTTCCAAATGTAAATTACAGAATGTTCAACAGCTTTTTGTCAGATCAGTAAATCACTTTGTCACAAGTCTTGTGTTGGATTTTAGTCACACTCAGGAGAGCTGCACGCAATCACAAAAATAGGTCAGATCTATGTTTGCTTTCAAATAAAAGCAGTTAGAGGGGGGAAAAAAGTATTTTTGCGAAAACCAAGCGCCTGTTTTTAAACACATTGTAAGTGTGATAGTGTCTTCCTTTTCTGCTGGAATCCGAAATGCAGGGAATTCTCAGAACTTTGGGCCTGGAAGCCAAAGAATTAAACACAGGATTTAATCTGAGACCTTGGAAAAGGCTTCCAAACTGAGGTGCTAGAAGCAAGAATGTTTATTTATAGTTTAAAGCAGAGACATGTTAAGCTAAGGAAAGTTTGGAGTTTTATAGTTTAAGATATAGAATAAATAAAAGTAGTTACAAAGGTAAACAAGAAGTTTAGAATGCAGCACTGTAGGTTTGTGTCTCATAACATGATTGGCTAAGAAAGCTCACACTGTAGCGTGAGCCCATAAGACAAAATATTTAAGGATTGGGTCAAAAACAGAAATATCCTTCTTGGCAGTGTTTTATTGGCCAACAAATCCTTAAAAGGTCTCTAAAGTAGAGGTCTTGTGACCTTCTGAACCATGCAGTAAAGATGTGAGCCAAACTCACCCTTCCTGTCTATGTAGAAGAAAAATAAATCGCATCATCTAAAAACCTGAGAGATCCCATCTCAAATTCTTTCCAAAACCCCCATGGGTTTTTGGAAACTTTTCCTCTGCCAAAGTGCCACTACAGAGCAGGCTGCAGAGTGGAAAACAGAGCTGGTTCTGTGTCCAGGAGAGGCGAACAACCATCCCCTGAGCAGCTGCAGCACGGGGAACGCCTTGACCCTGCTGTGTGTCCCCGCAGAGGCTGAGGGCTCTCTTCCAGTACAAGCCCCAGAACATTGACGAGCTGATGATCAGCGCTGGGGACTTGATCTACGTGGACCCGAGGCAGCAGAGCGACGCCAGCGAGGGCTGGGTGATCGGCACCTCGCACCGCACCGGCTGCAGGGGCTTCCTCCCCGAGAACTACACCGAGAGAGCCCACGAGTCAGACACCTGGGTCAAGCACAGGGTGAGCCAAACTTCATGGGTAAATCCATGGGTAAATCCAAGCTTTCCTTGGCAGCTCGTCCTTGCTGGGAATCCTGAGGGTCTGGGTGGGATGCTGGGACATCTGAGAGAAAAGAGACAGGGCACGCACCAGAGTTCATAAGTTCAGCTGCTCGAGGGATGACCCCTGTTCGCTCTTGAAGAACCTGAACGCCCTAATGAATTTTGAAAGAGCACATTCTGCCAGGGCAGGCTCAGCCTTCAGCCTGGCTCTCTGCTCTCTTCTTTTTTTTCTCCTCATTTCAAGGGCTTGTAAAGTTAGCTTGAAATGAAACCACATAAAGGTTGCTCCACCACCTTGGCACCACCCTTATCTTGTTGATGTGCCCTGCATCAGAAGGCACCTGTCTGGCTTCCTGCACTTCATGCTGCAGCTCACATTCTGCAGCACAGCTGATGCTACTTGTAGATTAGAGCTGATTTTTCTAAGCTGGGAAGTTTTGGTGCACTTCTTGATGTCTCAGAGAAAGGGAGGAGGCCACCAGGTAGTTATTTCCTGCTTGAAGGTCCCACTTGGCAGGGTTACACCCAATATACACCATCAGTTCCTGATATTTTAACCTCATTTTTGTGGGGCATATTCTAAATGAACAGCAAAGTAATGAGGTGAATTGCATGTGTGAAAAAAGTATTGAATGGAACATGAATCCTGACTTGCTAGTCCTGTAAACAACATCATGACTCAGAAATCTCTTCTATTTGTGTGCCTGTATGTTTTTGTGTGTGTGTGTGTGTGTTCCTTCTACTTTTTCTGCAGGGAATATGTTTTTGACACAGCTTCAAGATCCTGCACCAACACTGAAAAGGAACCCAATGTCAAGCCAAATGGGGAAGCCCATAATCTCAGTGTGTCAAGGAGTGTAACCAATGCTCTTTCTCTTCAGGTAATTGGTTTTTCCATTCCTTATCTTTGCCACATGCTTTGGCAGATGTGCTATTAATTAATGGCTTTTAGTAAATTTAGTAGTATCTTCCTTTTCCTCCCTCATATTTTCATATTTTGTTGTACATTTATACACTGTTTTTATTTAGTATATTGTACATTTATATATACATATACACTACTCATACTGTATTGTATCATATCTCATACATTTTTCTGTAATGTATATGATTTATATCACACTTGTGTTTCATAAATCTTTCCCTGTTCCTGTCAGAGTAGCACAACACATGAGTTCTCTGGTTTCTCTGAGCACAGCCTCAGTGGGTATGGAGACAAGTCTGACAGGTGAGACACAGGCACAACCTCCCCTGACTTCCACACGGCTTCAGGCAGAGTAAATAAATCAGAATAGTCTCACTGTTCATGGCTGCTCTTATGTCTGGATTCTATGGATGTTGTCTTGGAGGTTTCCATGGCCCCAGATGACATTTAAATGTTCAATTTTCTTATTTATTTTTAAATATGTAGCTAGTGCAGATAACTGCACAGAACAGCTAGCTGGAGTGGTTAGCAGCACTGCTAGGATCACATTTTTCACCCAGGTCCAAAACCTACAAGCATCAATTTTTCCCATGTCCACTGGTCTTCTGGTAGGAAGAGCAAAACAAATAAGGAATCTGATTTTTTCCTACAGCACATTTGCACCTGTGTTGCCTTTTTGGCTCTGTCAGATATACCAACATGCATTTTCACCACAGATGTGCCTCAGCAACCCCTTCAGCTTGCTGGCCCCACAGCCTCTCTGCTGTGCTGGGCAATAACCCTGGGCTGGTTTGTGTTAACATCAGAGAAACTGAGGGCACCTTGAGGGAGCTCCATCCCAGGGCCTCCAGGACACCATGTATATGACTGTAAGAACTTTCTGAACAAGTTACACACCCTTCCTCTGGCTCTTGGCCTCTCTTATCCAGGTCAGATCTGTGGCAGAGCCAAGGCTTGGCCTGAGAAATGTGTTTTGCAGAAGGGCACATCTCCAGTCTAGAGTTTCTGTGGCCTCTGGGTTCCTCTCAAGAAGAAGAGGAAGACACAAAACCTTGGGTTTATACTCTGATCTTGTGGTAGTTGATGGGTGTTTCATGGCAGAATTGCAAGTATTCAACAGAATGCATGAATACCAATCCTGCAGCACTGTTAACAGTGCTATTTTAAACAGTAATGCTGTTTTAAATTTTAAAACCTTCGACCTGTTTCTTCTTATTGTCTTCTCATTTGTATTTAATGTGCATTGTATACTAACCTCAAACTACTTCAAATTTATTTGTAATTCCATGCAGTCTGAGTCAAAAAAGGGTCCTTGTAGGAGATCTGGGTTCACAGTTGATTTGGCCACACAGTTACAAAAAAGTAGAAATAGTATTTTCACTAGGAAAAGAAGGAGAAGCTTGGTGTTAGTCCTGGTGTAAAAAAGGGCATTGCCAGTCAGATCTTAGCTAATTTTCTGCTTTTTGTTTATATCACCCATATAATATAAATTAAAGTAATGATTCCTTCCCACACTAAGGTTAAAAGATCTGTTTCCAGCACTGTCTTTCACTTGTGCTAACACAGAATTAGAACCTGCAGCCCATGAGGGTCAGGGATGTGACAGGACAAGAGGAAGTGGCCTTAAGCCACACCAGGGGAGGTTCAGTCTGGATATCAGGAAGAATTTTTTCCACTGAAAGGACGGTCAAGCACTGAACAGACTTCCCAGGGAGGTGTTGAGCCACCAAAGCTGGAAGTGTGCAAGAAACAACTGGATGTGGCACTCAGTGCTGTGCTTGAGTTGACAACGTGCTGGTCAGTCAAAGGCTGGACTCAATAATCCCAAAGGTCTTTTCCAGCCTTAATGATTTTATTATTCTCTTTCATTTGCTTTCAGTGGAGAGCCAGTCAGACTTATCACTGTCCTAAGATCAAGCATCTATTCTGCTGTCTCTTCTCCAGGAATCCAGGCTTTTCCTGCAGGTTGTAGATAACATCCTTATGAAACTCCCTTTTCCCAGCTGTCCCAGAACGCTGCCCTGAGGAGAGGGGTGCTGGTGATGCGCCACGGGGAAAGAGTGGATCAGGTCTTTGGCAAGTCTTGGCTTCAGCAGTGCCTGACTGCAGATGGTGAGTAAGGTAACAGGAGGATCTTCAGAAACCAGGACCAAACCCAATTAACCCCAGTAATGGGTAGAAGAGATTCAATCTTTGTGTAAATGTCAAGGCTGCACAAAGGAGCAATAACAGTGCAAGTCAGCACTGCTTCAACCTGCACATAACCAGGTCACAATGTCCTGAAGTCCTTCATGTTTATGCTCCCTACATTCTGCAGAAAAACAAAGCTTTTGTGCTGCTGATGGAATTGTGTCTCACTGTACATGAACAAATCACAGGAGCACCCTCATCACCTCTCATTACACGGTTCTTGTCAGACCCCTCCACCTTTCTGTGCCTGAGTCAGAACCATGGGCTCTTGATCAGTCACACTACATCAGTAGTCCAGCTTGGGCAATCTGTGGTGGAAATTAAATTTTCAGCGCTGACCTAAATGAAAATCTGAATTTCTTCTCTCTCTCCCCAAAAAGAAAAAGAAAAATTTATGTTTTCAGGTGGAGAAAACTGACCCAAAACTGGGAAATGTGTGTCAGGAGGAAGGAAGGGAACAAGAAGGTGGGAGTTCACAAGTGAGAGCTTTATGCTGAAAGTCTGCCTTGCCATGCTGGAGATTCCTCATGTTTAGTGCATGGAATTCAGCAGATAAGGAGAGTGGTACCATGTAGCTGCATAATCAATGCATTGTTTTCATTTTGATTCAGTGGAAATGGGTTTTTTTGGTCATTTTGGGATCTGAAAAGAATATTGACAGGGAGTCAATTTTTGTTTCTCTTGAGTCCCATAAAGCCAAATTCTCCTGATTTCCTGTTCTTTCTCTCCTCCTCCCCATTTGCTCCTTCTGAGCTTGAAGAAGAGAGGCTGTTCTGTTAGGACAGATGATTTGCCAAGCCAGTGTTGTGACCTTAAAACATGACCCGTTTAAGGTAATAGCACTGGCTGTTTTTCATCAGTGTGACACTGATTGTCTGTAAAACCAACATAACACAGCTGCTGCCTCCCTGTGCCACAGCAAAATGTCCTGCCTTGTTTCAGGGAAATACTAAAGAGCAGATCTGAACTTTCCCTCCTCCCTGCCGAGGCAGAAAGACAGCATGAAGCAGTTGGAATGTGATCCTCCTTTATCTTGCTGTGGTATTTTCCAGTCAAGGCTTATAGGTAAGCTAGATATTATCCTCCTGCAAATGTAAGGGTTTGGGAAGCAGGCTGTCATCATCTGCCAAAGCTCATGTTGGCCTTGCAGCAGAAAAATTTCCTGCCAGCACTCAGTGTGGCCACAGTTTTCTGTAGGCAACCACTGCAAGATCTTCTTAAATAGTAAAACAGAGAACACAGCTGGTTACTTGTCTTTCAGAGCCCCCTCTGCCAGTTCCTGGAAGAAGCAGAACACTACCTGTGCCCTGCTTCTTGTCTGCAGGGGATGAATGTCTTATGCAGCTGTCCCTGAGTGGACAGTGGACAGTGCAGGGGCTGGCCAGAGGAAGCAGCTCCATGGTCAGCAGAGTGTGGTCACCTCGCTGCAGGAGGATGGGTGGTGTGGGTTAGGCTGACTCAATTCACTCACCAGATGAAGTTGTTCCTGCTCCATGAGAGAGAGGCAGGACTGTTACAGTGCTGGTCAGGTGCAATTGCTTGTCTCTGATGGTTCAGATATATGGAGACAGCCACATGCCTAACTGCTGCTTGCAGATTTGGGGTGAATCTTCTGTAATTATCTTTCCAGCACTCATTTTAGAATTGATGTTTCCACCAGAATGAGCTTTCTAATGAGCTCAATGAGTAGATAGTGGGAAAAAATATAATAGAAAGGGACTGTCAATATATGTCATGTTGATGAAATTGCAAAGCTCGGAGGTGGTTTTTTTTTCAGAAAGTGTTCTGTAGTAATTTCTCATCTGTCACACTTTGATGTTGCCTTCCAGGGGAAGCTCTGCTGGACCAGGAGGTGACAGTCAGCTACGCGTACTCGTCCCCTGCCCTGCGCTGCGTGCAGACAGCTCAGCATCTTCTGCAGGGTAAGGCAGCAAAACCTGCCAGGTGCTTCTGCCACACTGCAAACATCTTAACCAAACCCCTGTGAAGCCTCCAACGTGAGCAATTAAGGAAGATGCGCAACTTTGAGGTTGTTTGTGGTTTTCTTTAAGCAGCAAGATGAGGTGGTTTTGACTGCTGGTAGTGCAGGCAGCAACAAACCTGCTGGTGTGTGTGCATTCTGGCGGATATATCCCAGTAACTCTGGGCCTACCTAGTCAGAATGGACCTGCTGGTGTGTGTGCATTCTGGCGGATATATCCCAGTAACTCTGGGCCTACCTAGTCAGAATGGACCTGCTGGTGTGTGTGCATTCTGGCGGATATATCCCAGTAACTCTGGGCCTACCTAGTCAGAATGGACCTGCTGGTGTGTGTGCATTCTGGCGGATATATCCCAGTAACTCTGGGCCTACCTAGTCAGAATGGACCTGCTGGTGTGTGTGCATTCTGGCGGATATATCCCAGTAACTCTGGGCCTACCTAGTCAGAATGGACCTGCTGGTGTGTGTGCATTCTGGCGGATATATCCCAGTAACTCTGGGCCTACCTAGTCAGAATGGACCTGCTGGTGTGTGTGCATTCTGGCGGATATATCCCAGTAACTCTGGGCCTACCTAGTCAGAATGGACCTGCTGGTGTGTGTGCATTCTGGCGGATATATCCCAGTAACTCTGGGCCTACCTAGTCAGAATGGACCTGCTGGTGTGTGTGCATTCTGGCGGATATATCCCAGTAACTCTGGGCCTACCTAGTCAGAATGGACCTGCTGGTGTGTGTGCATTCTGGCGGATATATCCCAGTAACTCTGGGCCTACCTAGTCAGAATGGACCTGCTGGTGTGTGTGCATTCTGGCGGATATATCCCAGTAACTCTGGGCCTACCTAGTCAGAATGGACCTGCTGGTGTGTGTGCATTCTGGCGGATATATCCCAGTAACTCTGGGCCTACCTAGTCAGAATGGACCTGCTGGTGTGTGTGCATTCTGGCGGATATATCCCAGTAACTCTGGGCCTACCTAGTCAGAATGGACCTGCTGGTGTGTGTGCATTCTGGCGGATATATCCCAGTAACTCTGGGCCTACCTAGTCAGAATGGACCTGCTGGTGTGTGTGCATTCTGGCGGATATATCCCAGTAACTCTGGGCCTACCTAGTCAGAATGGACCTGCTGGTGTGTGTGCATTCTGGCGGATATATCCCAGTAACTCTGGGCCTACCTAGTCAGAATGGACCTGCTGGTGTGTGTGCATTCTGTGGGATACATCCCAGTAACTCTGGGCCTTCTTAGTTAGAATGGAACCTAATGTTATATGAAACAGAGGTGTATCATATCTGCTGGAATTCAACATTAGTAGCTGCTCATCAAATCACTACTGCTACCTCTTCCAGAAAATATTTTAACCCAAATATCAGATGTTTCCAGAGCTCTGAAGGATCTGAATGTGAATCAGGGAAGACTGCTTCCATGCTTCCTTTTGCAAACCAAACTATTTTAATCCTTCATATTGCAGAACATCTTTCCCTTCCTTTTTTCTCCCTCTCTTCTTTTTTCATCTCCTGTTCCTTTCAGCAAGTTCACAGTTCATTACCATGTTTACATCAGAATGCATTCACTGCCACTCAGTAACCTGTCTTGAGAATACTCAAAATAAAATATTTCTTTTGACAAGAGAATTCAATTTCTGGACAATTTGGACAATTTACTGCCCTATTGAGGGCAAATCTACTGAGGAATATTGAGCAAAATGCTATATAAAAATGGTAAAAATATTTCCTGTCTGAAGTTTATTCAGATTGCAACATGGCAAAACTGATTTTTTCCTTCTAGCAGAGCATCCATAATTCAAAAATTATGATCATGATGATAATAATTTGCAGTCCCTTTATGTTAGTCATACAAGAATATAATGGTGGCTTCCTTTAATTAATTGGTTGACAATAAGTAATTCATTTTCACTAATAAAAGTACAACAGCAAACAAGGCAGAATGCATAGGGTGAATGGAGCACTTCGAGTGTACCTTTCTCCTAAGATCTATTTCTTGTTCTTGCAGGGCTTAAATTAAATCCAAAAGTCAGAATCAGGGTGGAACCAGGACTGTTTGAATGGACCAAGTGGGAAGCAAGCAGAGCAATCCCTAAATTCATGACTGTGGCAGAACTGGTGGAGGCATCTTACGACATAGATACAAGTTACAGGTAATCGCTCTGTGTCTGGCTGATAAAGCTGTGGGGTTTTTCCCTGAGGTATCTTGTCCTTTTATGTGCCACAAATCATTACAAAAGCTGCAAAGATGGGGTGATTCTGATTAAACTCAGATCAAAATAGGATATAAAAATAAGATATGCTGTCACCAGCACATGGGTGCACTAGCACAAATTGTGTCTTGTGCATGGGACCAGCCCTCCTCTGGTGTTGCCTTGACATTATGGGCATTAATGTCAGGTCCAGGAGCTTTGCTTTTTTCTTTGCTTCACGTGAAAGACACTTTGGAAATGTGAAGAATAACCTGATTTTCAGTGACAAAGAAATGTGACATTATATAAGGTTAGTCAGCCCTTGGCTGAGGGTCTGCAGAGCAGCAGCAAGAGGTTTTGGGGACAGGCGAGATAAGAGCATTTCACTTTAATTGATGTTTCTGGCATCATTTTAAGTTGCTCAAAGATTAATACTGTGCTCAGCAAGGACCTTTTGGAGCCCTCATAACTTGGTGGGGTGAGGGTCGATGCCTTTGCTGAGCACTTGCAAACCACAGGCTGGCAGGAAATGATAAACCTCCAATTCAGTGTAGTTCCTCATCTTGTTCACAAACCAGGCTGCTCAGTGTTTGCAGCACACAGCCAGATCCAGGAAATTTCTCAGCTGTCTCTGGGATTTCCCACATATTTAAGAAAGGGGGAAAGGAAACATCTCATGTCTTAACACATTCCTTACAGCCAAGGATGTATCTTTGTTTGAGATCTCCAAAATCCTTCTCTTTTTAGAGCACAGGTCTTTCTAGTGTGTTCTTCACTAACAGACTGTATTCTCTAGGGTTTTCTTTTTTTTTTTTTTTTTTTTTGTCTGAAATCACTTGCCTCAAAAGAAACTGTGCAAATGCACAGCAGTGGGAGGTTCAGAGGGGAATCTCTAAGGCAATGTTAACTACAGTGTTTAGGCCCCTCATAGCTCACTCAAGCCCAGGCAAAAACAGGGTGCATGAGCTATAAACTTGCACATGGAATGCCAGTTTCTTCCCATCACATGCAGGGCTAAAAAATCCTTGGGTGCCAGGTGTTATGAGCGAGTGAGGAATCACCAGCAAAGGGTAGCAGTAAAAACCAGATATAAAATTAGGCATCAGTACAACAAAATTCATTGGCAAGGTTCACTCTACTACTGAGCACATTGGACAGGAGGGTCTGGTTTTACCAACTCGACCCCTGCAAAAGCTGTCCATCACCCAATCCCCACCAGACCTGTGAGGCTGCCCTGATCCACAGCAGTGTGAGGTCTGGCTCTTAGGTTTTTTGGGTGCCTGAAAAGCCTTGGTGTATAAAAGAAAGAAGAATGCCTGGTCTCAGCAGAAGTGCTCAGTTATTTTGGAGTGATGCATTGTGATTACTGTCCCTGGAAACACCTTTTTTTTTAAACTCTAGCAGTGGAAATTTTTACTATCCATTTGGCCAGCAATGCAGATAAGCCTCATTCATTAAAGCTTTTTATTTATTTGGTTTATTGAGGAGATTAATGCTAGGTACCAAATCTTGCAAGCATTCTTATCATTATTGTCTCTCCTTTGTTTGAACTCAGTCAGGATTGGAAGACCCAGGCAGCTCTGCAGCTCATGTCTGGGCAGTGGTCCTTGCTGGCAGAATTGCTCAAAGCTTTTCTTAAGCATAAATCCTGATTTAAATAATCTCCACTGCAAACTTCAAGTTTTATTGAAGCCTGGTTTTCCCTGCATCTGGTGCTTTATGAGCTATGAGACTTAGCCATGAAATTTAATGGAAACTACTCAGAGAGAAGCTAATGCTTCAGACAAGCAGAGGTAACAGTGTGTCAGCCAAGCCAGTAGATAAACCTTTTAACTAAGTGCCTTTTCTCTGGTGTAGTCATTCAGTGCTGCTAAGAGTGAATTCATCTGCATTAACACATATTTGTGATTTTATTGTCAGGGGTAACTTCCCACTCTCCTCTCTGGTGCCATCGGAAAGTTACGAAGACTATGTCAGCAGAAGCTCTGCAGTTATAAACCAGATCATCAGTGCCTGCCCCTGCAAAGGTAGAGGTTTCAGGTCTTTGAATATTCTGTCAGGCCCTTGCAATAACAGAAACTGGCAGAGATTTGCCATCAGAAACACATTTAATGTGAGCTGTTGGCACTGCACAGAGCTTAAGGTAGACTCAATGCTTGCCCTGGGCTACACTGAAGTAACAAAAATGCAATTTATGGAATAGAAATGGAAAAGAGTAAAATAAAAGCGAGACAGTAGAGTAATAAATTGCAAAAGTATATACTTTTCTTCATCTTTCTACATCAGGATGTAGATCAGCAAAAGATAATATGATTTTCTGGAAAGCTTTTTTCTCCTTCCCTCACAAATGCCTTCTCTCAGTAGCTGGCATGCTCAACACACCAGGTATTTTCTGCCCATCACAACACACTCTGCCACATTATCAAAGAGGTTTGCAAAGACGAACAGCCCCGAAGCCACTTCATCCCCATCTGCTGATGGGGAACGTGGCAGTGCTGCAGCTCCCTCACCATGGTTCTTCGCTTTTCCTGCTGTGCCAGGTGTCATCCTCATTGTGGGCCATGGCTCCTCCTTGGTACCTCTCACCCGAGCGCTCACGGGGCTCCCCAGCACAGGCAGCAGAGACTTTGCCCAGATGGTGCAGAAGGTGAGAGGATTTTATTCCAGCAGGAAGCCTTTGGGTTGTTTCATTGTATTTTTAATAAGGAGACTGCTTGTGCAGCTAGATGTGTGTAACAGCCCCAATGACATCAGCTCTCTCGTTCCAAAGGGAGTTTCACACAGTTTTAGCAAAGCACTGGAGGTAACGAGAAGGATTTTATTCTGGGGGCTTTGCATGTGACTGGCAGCTAAGTCTTTGGAGAAGATTTTCATCTGGAAAGTCAATGCCATACCTACAGACAAGAGGCACATTTGGAAGCCTCTCCACCTGGAGCTAGTCTCCTCCCTTTCAAAGTGGGAAAAGAAGGCTTTGGGGTGACCTAATTGCAGCCTTCCAGTACCTGAAGGGAGCCTACAAGAAAGATGGAGAGAAACTTCTCAAGAGCCTGGAGTTAAAGGATAGAGGGCAATGGCTTCAAACTAACAGGGAGTAGGTTTAGATTGGAGGCTAGGAAGAAATTCTTTACTGTGGGGGAGGGTGAGGCATGGGAACATGTTGCCCAGGTATGAATGGGGAGTGGTGACACAAGTTCAGCTTTCACCCCTCAGGCTGCCAGCTTGGTTATAGTTCATTTCAGAAGTGAGAGAATATCAGGGGCTGCTCTGTTTTGTAGCAAAGCCCCTCCTTCATGTCAAAGCAATGACCCTGCTGGTAATTTCCTTCTCAGATCCCTGCCCTGGGCATGTGTTTCTGTGAAGAACAGAAAGAGGAGAACAAATGGCAGATGGTCAACCCACCAGTGAAGACATTAACTCACGGAGCAAACGCAGCATTTAACTGGAGAAATACTATTATGGAAGATTAAAAGATCATCTCTGCCTCTGCAGTTGTCAAAAAGGAGCCAAAGGCAGGTTATGGTTCATCACAGTCCAATGATTCATCCAGAGGACACACAGAAGGAGGGAAATGCCCTCCCTGAGCTGTCAATGCACAGAAAAACACTTCTGAGTTTGGTGCCTGGATTTTGTTTTTATTTTGGTGACAGAGAAAAATGAACTTATGAAGTGGCATTCAAGTGAGAAATAACACTTCTGATAGTGATGAGAAAAGCACCTTTTAACCTTTCCTGAGCATACAAATGTTTAATAAATATGGATATATAACTACCTGATTATAAACTCCATTCCAAGAGGCACCGAAGTAAACAATGCTGTATTTTTAAGACTGAACTACATCCACCAAGAATTCCCCCCTTTTTTTTCCTTCTTTAGTCATTTGTATATTTTCAGACAACAGAAAAACTAGGATAAAAAAAAATAAATCAACTTCCATCTGAAGAGGAGACCAGCTCTAGCTAAAGCCCCTGTGTTTCCTGTTCACTCCATCAGTTCTGTGACAGCTAATAGCGCAGACTCCTTATTCACCTCTTCTACACAGGGAGTCAATTTTCTACCACATCAGCTCCTCATCCAGCAATTCTCAAGTGATGCATATAGCAAAAGGGTCTAAATTATTTATTTTAGAAGGGAAATCAACCGATTACTTTACTATTTCTGGGACATAGAAAGGTGCCCTGTGTTACTGTACAGGTGAAAAAACTGTGACATGAGCATCTTTAAACACTTCCCGAGGTGGCACTTGCAGCAGAAAATGTTTGCTTTCTGCTGGTTAGTGCTGAATATATTAATGATGACCCACCTTCCCAGTGGGTCATCTGGCAGGTTTCTGCATCTCTTCTCTAGGTGAGGGAAGTTCTTCTTTGCCTAAGTTGTGATATGTGGCGTCAGCAGAGCAGTGACTCCCTGGCCACCCAGCGCTGCTTGCTTGCTTGCTTTCCAGTAAAAGATATAAAAATGAAATTGTGTTCAGCTATGGAAATTTTATCTCATGCTCCGTGTTGGTGTGGCCCGTGCGGGCGGAGCGGGGCTGGCGGGAGCCGCGCTCCCCTCAGAGCCCCTAAGGGCGGCAGCAATGGCGGCGCCGCTCCCTCAGCGCCCGGGCCCGGCCCCGGCGGGCGGGGAGCCCTCGGCAGCGCCCTGCGGGCAGCAGGGAGCGAGCCCCGGCCCGGCCTCTGTGCCCGTGGCTCCGCAGAGGCCGGGGCAGAGCTGCAGGAGTCGCTGCCTCAGGCACGGGCCCGAGCCAGGGGCAGCAGCCGGGCCCCGGCCTTGTGGGAGCGCAGGAGGCTCTCGTGGTGCCGCTTCTCCAGCCCGGCCAGGTGCCTGTGCACGGCCCCGTCCTTGCGTGCTGCCCCTGCCCCGCTCGGCTCCCCGTGCCCGCCAAAGGCGCCAGTCGCCAGCCCCTTGCCCAGCTGGCTGGAGGCCCCCATCGGGCAGTGGTCAGGGGCAGTGTCAGGTCAGTCCTGCCACTGTCACAGACTGAGGAGGAGGAGGAGGGATCCTTTGCCGACATGGACCGTGAGCATTCCCAGAGGGAAGGTGAGAGTGAGGAGGAGCTTTCCCAGTGGGAAGTTGTGGAAGAGACACTCCAGAGCGGTCAAATACAGAGAGTCCAAGAAATGTCCCATCAGAGAGCCAGGAGCAGCCAAGAGATGTGCCAACACCAGGTACGTGTGAGAGTTCCAGAAGTTTCCCGCTATAGAGGTGGAAACTGCAAGAGCTCTAGGAAGAGAAAGAAAGTGTCATAGTGCGGGAGCTGCACCTGTGGGGAGGGGAGAGTGAGATGTAGGGAGAGGTGTGCAAGTGGAAAGAAAGTGTGACAACCCAAGAGATATCCCAATGGGAAATGGATGTGGGTGGGCTGCAGGATTTGGGATGGGGAGAAGACAAAAGATGCCATGCGCTGTCCCTGTGGAGAGATGTGAGTGTTCCAGAGGATTCCCAGTGGGACAATGCCCAAGAGCTTTCCCAGAGGGAAGGTGAGAGGGAGCAAGAGCTCTCACGCATGGGGACAAGATGTGCACTCCCACATGTCCCAATGGGAAGACAGGAGAGAACTGGGATTGTCCCAGGTGAGAGACAGCAGTGCCAAGGAGCTGTGCCAAGGAGCAGACGCTGCAGCCCAAGAGCTGCCCTGCTGGGACAGTGGGAGTGAGCGAAAGCTGTCCCAATGGGAGGAAGATGTGAGCAGGCAGGAGCTGTCCCAATGGAGAAATGGCATCAGCTCTGAGATGTGGGCCAGAGCCTTGCTAGCAGTGAGTGCCGAGGAGCCTCAGCCTTGTCCCCCAGAGGGGCCCAGCCCTGCCAGCCCCGTGGGCACAGAGGTGGCAGCAGAGGCAGTGCCTGCCCTAACCAGCGCCTCTCCTTCCCTACAGAGTCCCCCGGAGGCCGAGCCGGCAGCTGCTGCCCCAGCGGGAGCTGCTGAGGAGGAGGAGCCCCCCGAGCCTCTGGCTCCTGAGGCAGGAGAGGCAGCAGAGCCTCCTGCCCCCAGGGAGGAGCTGCCATCAGCAGGGACACAGAGCCCAGTCCCTGCCCCTGTCAGCCCCCCAGGCTGCAGCCAGGCTCTGCTGGAGATCCAGGGATCCGGGCAGCAGCTGCAGGAGCAGAGGCACCTGGAAGAGAGTCAGGATAGAAGACAAAGATGAAGACTAAGAATACAAGTCGGAGAAGTCTTATTTAAGAATACAGCTCTGACTAAATCCAAGAGCCACGTTGTGTTTTCCTGAGATCCCAGCAACACAACTGCAAGGGCACACGCAAACTGGTTTTTCTCATCAGCAGGGTTGAGTTACAGTGTAGCATCCAAAACCTTCACAGCTTTTGTGCTGGTTCTTGGCTTCTTTTTTCTTCTGTCAGGTCAGGATTGAAGGCAGCTGAGATTATAGTTCATGCTCAGACTCAAATGTTTATTTTTTCTTATCTTTTTCTTATTATTTCTTATGTTACAGTCTCACAAACTGCAAGTTTTTCAGTATTTCATTAGAAGGTACAAAAACAGCTAACTTTCTCTACAAGGTCTTTTAAGGATGAACTGTCCAATTAAGAAATGACACCCAAGTTATTTTTAATAAATAATACCCAACCACCCATGCCCGCAATGGGGACTTTTTTATCCAATGACACAAAACCACCCAAAGCCATGGAGAAGAAGGTGAAGAAGAAGGAGCAGCCTCCACCCTAAACCCTCCATCTTGCTTTATATCTGTTACTGCATTCTAAACCCTTAAGCTCTGAGTTTCCCACCCTGTGATATCACACACTTCTATTCAAACTGCACAGCCACAATCCCAGTTCTGTCATTCCATTCTGGAAGCTTCTCCAGGCCCTCAGGTCAATGCAGTGTTCTCCTGGGGGTCAGTGCCTGGCAGCACACAGAGTCTGGAATTCTCAGCAGCCAGGGTTCCAACACTTTTGCAATTTTTTCCCCTAAACCCAAGGCCTCTTCCCACAGAATAGATTACCCTGAGAACTTCTGGCCTTCCCTTCAAGGAGCTCTGGGGCATGACTGATGAGGTAATTCTTCACAAAAACAATGTTCCTGTATGCTTAAAAAACCAATTTATAAGCAGCCCTTTGTTCTGTGCTGATAAGCAATTAATAATCCCCCACAATATTTATTCCCAGTGCCTTCCACTCCAAGGCTTCCCAACCCAAACTGTTCTGGGGGAGGCCAATGTCAAAGCCAGCCAGCATCACCTCCCTGACTCCTGATTAACAATTAACAAGCCCATTATTGATTTGCCATTACTAACAGCTTTATGGGCAATTGTTTCCAGCTCCTTCAGCCTCAGAAGAGGCAATTTTCCAGCTCTGAGAGTTTGAAAGGCAGTAAGCAACATTTCAGCAAATGTAGAGCTCTCCATATCACCTACAGTTCTTGTTGCTGTCACATGGAGAGCACTTAATTCAGATTTAATTAAGGAAACTTCTGGCTGTGCAATAAAGGAACTGAGGAACACTTTGCTCTGTCAGGTCTGTAGTTTATTTTCTCTGTTTCCAACTCACACATCACAAATCCCAGCCACAAACTTAGCTGCAGAAAATGAAAATATATTTTCTGACTTTTTAAGTTTTTAGTACCACAATAATTAAGTGTCAGAATATAAATCAGTAATTATTTATTGATATATTAATAACACCAACCTATTATGTTTGGCTATAAATGGTGGATCAGTGCTATTTTATTTTCAGCTGATTTCATTTAGTTCTGATAGTAAGGAATGTCTGTCCAACAGTGATTCTGGTCTTGAGTCTCCCCCCAGACAGATCACAACAGCTCTAGAACAACCCCATCCTCTTAAGAAAACCCTGTGCAGCCTCCAGAGCAGCTCTGGATCCTGGAAAACTCTACTGTGATGAGATAAGGCACCTGCTTCCTCATCCCAGCTCCATGAGACCCATCCCAGGGGAGAGGGAAAAGGGAACGATGGAATTAGGAACAAAATCAGGAAAATGAGCTCAGCCCCCTTTCCATCCCCACCTCCCTGAGCTCACCAGGGTTTGACAGTTTTGTCACTGACAAACTGGCCATGAGGAGCATCAGCACTGGAAGGCAAAAGGGCCAAATAAACGGGGGTCTCAGCCCCCTCCTCTGGGGACTTGGTGGCCTTGGGCCCTGCCATGTCTGTCCTCACCCAGCCGGGGCAGCAGGCGTTGAGGAGGATGTGGTCGCCTCTCCTCTGCTCGTTTAAGAGCCGCGCTTGGATCCTGGACAAGACAGTGACCCCGATTTTGGACACCCCGTAGGCAGTGTTTGGCCAGCCCTCCTTGTCATGGACGCCTTTCTTGGTGTCTTCCACGAATTTGGCCATGAGCTGCACCAGCTCATCCTCAGTGATGGTGTCACTGCGGAACTTCTGCTGCAGCTCCTGGCTGCAGCCTTTCAGGGCTGAGATGCTCACCATGCTGGAGACATTCACCACCCGACCTGAAAAGAGAATAAAAATGGATTTTTTTCCACACATTTTCAGCTCACACTGAAGTGGGGCTGCTCTCCAGTTCTGGATTCACTCCTCAGGTGGATATCTGTAAAATATTTTAGGTGGGTTGTTTTGCAGAGCTCCTTGAAAATCAGATTAACTGATTATGTTAACTGACAATGTTCTGATTTCTAGTAAATACCATGAGAGGTAATTTAAGGTGTGAATCTGCAAAAGTTTCAGATAAACCTCGAGGAAACAACTTCACAGTCAGGAGGTACACTCTTACTACAGCAGAAATAATACCAGGAGATTTACAAATTTAAGAATTTCTCTCCCAGCACTTCAGTAAGAGGAACAAATCAGCTGAACCAGTAAATCACTCATCTCCAAAATTATGTTTCACTGTTTCCCTACTTACCTGCTACTTCACAGCCATTCTGATGGTGAATTTGGGGATTTAATCTTAAAAGCCACAGAAATTAATGATGTTAATGACTTTATTAACAGTCATCCTTCACTGTAGTACAAAAGTTCAAGACTGCAACTTCAGCACTGCTTCCTCTCTTCCCAAAATTCGCTCACTCTGTTCATTCCTTCTCCCTCAGAAAATAAAAACCTGTTTTTCATGTACTTAACTTCTTTTCTCCTTGAAAACCTTGATGTATTTAAATATCAGGAGAGACCACATTTCATTTATAGCAGCAAACACATCACAGCACCACATCTGAAACATTGGTGCAGTGCCTGAGACTGGAAAGGATTTCCCATTTAAAAGGGTCAAAATTCAAACAAAACTCTTTTTTCCACTTGTTGTTTCACTTACCATAAGGCTTCACAAGAGGCAGCAATTCTGTGCAAACATTCCTGGTTGCAAAAAAGTTTGTCTTCAGTGTAACCTCAGCTTGGACTGCAAATGGAGTGGTGTCATGAACTGGTCGTAAGAGGTAGGAAGGGAAAAAAAAAAAACAAAACAAAAATTAGAATTGTAACACTGAATAGAAATTACCAAACCCCAAAAGTTCATCTTAGTTGCATTTTTAATAATTAGAAAACAGGCATATGATCACAGACTGGGCAGGTGTTCATTTTCTACAAATCCAACATAATTCAAAAGAGAAATTGTGACAGGCCACTATTTGATGTGGTTTTTATTGTAAAACACGTTTAATGATGCATATTCATTTGCAAATCACTCACCTGCATTTAAATCTCACACCTGAAGCCAGATTGTGACCCATTGCAGGGTTATGGCAGGGGGAGAACTAAAATCCTACAGAACCCCAAATCCTGCTTCCATATCCTGCCTTCCTTGTGAGAGAGAACCTCCTTACACCCCAAACCCCACTCATGTCTAACAGAGTGTATGGTAACATCCTGAACTTCCTTGATTTAAGAAGCTTTATCAGACAACTCTTTCCAGAGAGGCTCATCCAGAAGAAACCACAGCTCCACCACCATTTGATACAGGAAGTTTTTGCTGGTTCAAGGACTTCGCTGGAGAAATGCAGCACAAAACCAAAATAACAAAACTTACTGGCAAATCTAATATTTGACAGACTGCAATAGCACATAATGCTACTAAGAAAGGAAAGCATAAATTCTGGGATGGCAGCAAAAACTTAAGCTTGGGTAGAAACAGCAATCTGGGAAGCAAGAATTAAAACTATGAGAGAGACATCACAGCAAGTTCTTCCACAGATGTTACACCCTCCGTGCTTGATTACTCACAGCAACAGTTCCTTTATCACATTCTAAATTGTGGGACTGCTGACTCAGCTGTAGTCAGCTTGAGGAAAGTCAAGGCTAAACATCTGGAAGTGATATTTTAACTGCTGCTGGAATCTTTCCTGAAGCTCAGACAATTCTATTAACAGCTGCCTCCTAAGCAGCTGATCTTAAGCAATCTTCCTATAAAGTAACAGGCAAGAGAGTCAGGACATCATCACTGCACTCCCACTCCATGAGAAGTTCCCTGCTCTCTTTCAGTGAAGCTGTTCCCCCACGGAATGCCCCAGTTAGGCCACCCCAAAACTTCTGCTGTGCAGCTGAACAATCCCAGCTGTGCCAGCCTTTCCTGCCAGCAGAGCTGCTCCATTCCTCTGCTCATCCTGGAGCCTCCTCTGGGCTCTCTGCAGCAGCTCCAGCTCCTCCCTGTGCTGGGGCAGCTCTGCAGGTGGGCTCTCACCTGTGGGAGCACAGGGACACAATCCCCTCCATAAAACCATCATCCAGACTTGTGATTTCCTCTGTCTGGAGCAAATTCTGATTCTGCATTTCATATACACAACAAAAATGCATTCTTCTGCCTTGAAACTGCCGTGTCTTTGTCACTTTCCCTGCCTTTCTGCCCACTGGGAGGTGTAAGGGTTAAATTCTTGCCAGGCACAGCAGGATTTGAGTGGTTTAGAGGTGACTGAAAGGCCTGAGAAAGTTCGAGACAGCAAAGCCCACCCAGGGACAATAAAGTTGCTTTTTCATCAGCTGCAATCCCTGAGCAGATAGTGCACAGAGGAGAGCATGGGGGAGGAGAAGAGAGAACACACAGCTCCCTGAGGCACAGGGAGACATTCCCAATGGAGATGGGCTCCCATGGCTCTGCTGGAACTCCTGGGCACTGAGGCAACTAACCCAACCCAGCCCACCTGCCCTGTGTGCCTCCACGTTTCCATGTGGTGCAGGGAAGAATGTTTCCACGCTCCAGGGAGGCATGTTTACAGAATCATGGAATTGTTATGGCTACAAAAGCTCTCCCAGCCAATGGAGTCCTCTCTGGGCCTGATGCCCACCTTGTCCCCAGCCCAGAGCACTGAGGGCCACCCCCAGCCCTTGCTTGGACATCTCCAGGGATGAGGACTCCAAACCTCCCTTGTGGGAATCTATAAAATTAGAGGGTTTTGGGAAAGCTGCAAAAGGCAGGCCTCAGAGACAGCAGAACTGTGATTAGAGCTAAGCAGTAGCTGTAAGATAGGTCAGCAGAAAAAATATGTAATAAGTAAAAAAGTAAGGACAAATAGAACAATGGTCTGTGTATTAATGCTTGTCAAATAACTCCTTAAGTTGCAGAAAAGTATATCTAGCGAGATATTAGGAAATTCTAAGCTTAATAATGGAGCTTTGTGCATTGTTTTATGGCTTACAGACAGGTATTGTATTTGAAATAAGCATTTTTTTAACTGATGATACGTGTGCTTATAGTGGTTGGATGGAACTACTGACAATATGCTTTTGCTTTGTGTGATCGGGCAAAAAACTTTTAAAGTAAGTTGTAACATGAAGTTCTTAGTCTGCTGCCTGGGATGGGAGCTGATGGCATCTTCCCATTGTAATAAGACTGATGCTGGAAAATAAAACAGCTCAAGGCACGTTCCTAGCAGTCCCATCCTGTTTGTGATTTGTACATAGCCCCCGGCCGGCGACACTCCCTGACCACCCTTTCCATGGAGAAATTCCTCCTGATGTCCAAACTGACCCTCCCCTGTTCTCACACCATCCTTAAGATGGGAAACTTGCCCAAGCAAAAATCCAGCATGGCACTGGCACAGAAGTGTTGGATGCATCCACTGCCCTCTCCACAGAACACAGCACTACCCCAACAGAGCACTTGCTACCTTTGAAAGCGATGCCAGCGTTGTTCACCAGCACGTTGAGCCCTCCATACTTCTCCTTGAGGAAGTCCCGGAGCGCTCGGATGCTCTGCAGGTCATCGATGTCCAGCTGGTGGAAGAGCGGGCGCAGCCCTTCCTGCTGGAGCTGTGTCACAGCAGCCTGGCCACGGCCGGGATCTCGGGACGTCAGGTACACATCCCCCGGGAATTCCTTGCACAGGGCCCGCACGATGGCCAAGCCAATCCCTTTGTTGGAGCCTGTCACCACAGCCACCTGCACGTTGGACATTGTCCCCTCGGGAGGCGAGCCAATGTCACAGGAACTGCCAACAGCAAAGGAAAGTTCAGTCAGACAGACAAAATGGCTGTCTGGAAAGGAATTAGAATCATGGGATGGTTTGGGTTGGAAGGGACTTTAAAGATCATTTCACTGCCATGGACATTTCCACTATCCCAGGTTGCTCCAAGCCTCATCCCACCTGGCCTTGAACATTTCCAGCAGTGTGCAGCCTCCCTAGGCAAGTGTTTTTCCTTTAAAATATTATTTAAAATTCCACCTTGGATTATGTGAAACTACATTCCTGTGCAAGCCGTGTAAATCCCTAAGGCAACACAAGGTATTCACAGAGAAATCTGGCGTTAAGTGTTCTGAAGAAAGGCCAGCCTAGTGATGGATAAAAAGAAATGTCTCGACTAAAAAACAACAGACTAATCTTTAGTACTAAATTAACTTTTTGTAGGAGTAAGCTTTTTTGCATTTACACCTCACAGAAACACTTTCTACCTTTTAGGAATATTCAGTTGGGTCAGTTCAAGTTTTGCTGAAAACTTCAGGCTCAAAACCTCAGCAACCTGGTTTAGTGCAAGGTATCCCTGTCCATAGCAAGGGTGGGAAGAGGATGATCTCTAAGGTCCCAAACAATATATAAAAAAAGGATGGAGTATCTTTATTTTTCCAGTGCCAGACATGAGGAGCAATTATAGCCTTTTCGGGGGGAAACAGCAGAGCACAGGCTGAATACAATGGCTGGTTGTGTAACACAGCATCCGAAAACCTCTTGCTGCTTTTCGAACCGATACAGTGCATTTAAAGAAGCTGCATTTCCCCCATAAAAGTAATTTTTAACGCTGGGTTTGCACCCTTTTGGCATCATTACCACCTCTCTTCCAAATTTATTTGTAACCCTAAGCAGGTATCCAGCGAGTATTTAACGCTCCAAGAATCTCCAGAGTGACGGCCCAGGGTCAGGAGCGTCATTCCCCCTCAGCGCAAGCCTCCCGTCCCCCTCAGGGAGGGAAGCCGCGGGCCGCCATAAACCCCGACGCCCTCAGGGGGGACGCGGGGGTGAAGGCTCCGGGGGGGACACCCAGCACCCACCTCCAGCACCCCAGAACCCACCTCCAGCACCGCAAGCGCCTCCCTCTCGTCCCTCAGCTCCACACAGCGAAGACAGAACACGTTATACCCAAAGCACAGATACCCACAAACCTCGGGGACGGGAGATGGGGCCCTAAGATGGCGGGGCAGCCCCGCCTCAGAGGCGGGAGAGCAGGCGGGGACTCGCGGAGAGGGACAGGGAGGGAATGTCGGTCCTTGCGTCCCCTTTGCAGGTGGGTTTGGGATATCGGGCAGTAGTTCCAGCCTGGGAGAGACTCGGGAATCACAGTCTGGGCTGGCAGGGGAGGATGCGGTTCCGGCTCCCAGGGGGAGTGCGCGGGGCACGGGCGGTCCCTCAGGAAGTTCCGCTCCCGCAGCGCTGCCGGGGCCCTTGCTCTCCCTCCCGTCCCGGGGGTTTGTGCCGAGCGGGGAATAGGGGTCTGGTCAGCACGGGATTCCCAGTTCTGGGGGTGGGGTGGGATGATAGGGGATGGGGTTTGGAGCTGATGATCTCTGAGGTCTTTTCAATCCAAAGGACTGGGATGGGATGGAGGGCCGGCCTCTGGAGGAGCCCGAGCGCCTGTGGACGATGCCGGCTCCCTGAGGCCCTCTGTCCTGGCAGGGAAAAGCTGCGCTTTGAGGTTCAGTTCAGGGCAATTTTGGAAAAAGGAAGGAGATCAGGGAAAGGTTCTTCCCCAGAGGCTGCTGGCACTGCCCAGGCTGCCCAGGGAATGGGCACGGCCCCGAGGCTGCCAGAGCTCCAGGAGCCTTTGGCCAGCGCTGCCAGGGATGCCCAGGCTGGGCTTGGGGTCTGGGCAGCGCAGAGGTGTCACTGGATCATCCTTGTGGATCTTTCCCAACTCAGGATATTCCATAAGTCGATGAAATATCATCCCATCCTCTGCCATGGCAGGGACACCTTCCCCTGTGCCAGGCTGCTCCAGCCCCAGTGTCCAGCCTGGCCTTGGGCACTGCCAGGGATCCAGGGGCAGCCCCAGCTGCTCTGGGCACCCTGTGACAGCCCACCCTCACAGTAATAAATTTGGAAGTGACTTTAAATGTTTCTAAATCAGTTATTTTTAATTTTTTTTTTAATTTAGGTTGTCTAAAAAAGGCAAAATCTGTTGCTTAATATGAAGAGATGCAGAGGTCGGACAGATCGAAAGAGAAGAAGAAAGCACTTGAAGAGTTTTGTGGATGGAGGTATCATCATGCCTGGAAGTTCCATAATAAAATAACCAATTGTTTCTCAAGGTGTCATTTTATTTTTTTATCTTTTCAAAAGCCTTTGTGCTTGTAAAATTACATTCACAAATGTTACTTTTTGTATGCAAATATCTGAGCTTTGGTTTACAGTCGCAAGCAGAGCACAGTGAATTTTCCGAGCTCACTTTTCTGCCTAATGGCAAATATCACATTATTCTAAAATTCCTTGGACATGCTGAATAACTCACACATTTCTGAGACCTCCCAATGCCCAGAGAACCGAAATTTATTTCATTCAATTCTTTCTTGCTATTCTGTTATGATTTAAAATGTCCAAAATACAGTTTCTCTGACTATACAGTAAAATGTTTGTATTTCCTTTATTGTCCAACAGAATGCTCTTTAATAGCATTAATTTATTTTTCTGTTTTTAGTCAACTGCAGTCACAAGCTGGAATACATTAAACTTAAGAAGTGGCTAAAAGAGAGAGGATTTGAAGACAGTAATTTAAGGCCAGCAGAGTTCTGGGGTAATGCTTTAATTATTTATTGGTGGTACAAATTTCTGAATCTTGTAAGAATTTTAGATTCCTGCTTTCATTTTGAATTATGCCCTTCTCTGGCATCAGGAAAAAAACCAGTTACTGATACTCTTCCAAGGATTCTTGGAATGTCAATTTAAGATGAAAATTAGATGTCATTTTGAATTATGCCCTTCTCTGGCATCAGGAAAAAAAACTGGTTACTGATATTCTTCCAAGGATTCTTGCAATGTCAATTTAACATTGAAAAGTAGATATGGAGGCCTGAAAAAGCCAAAATTTGAAGTGTTAAAAAACCATTTTTTGTAATTTAACCCTGTTATAACTTGTTTATCTTTTCACTCCCAAGCAAAGAATTATGCCCTTCTCTGGCATCAGGAAAAAAAACTGGTTACTGATATTCTTCCAAGGATTCTTGCAATGTCAATTTAACATTGAAAAGTAGATATGGAGGCCTGAAAAAGCCAAAATTTGAAGTGTTAATAAAACAGTTTTTGTAATTTAACCTGTTATAACTTGTTTATCTTTTCACCCCCAAGCAAGTTCAGCAGAGAGCTGAGGTTCAGTTAGTAATCTTTACAGTAAAGATTTATACTTATATTTTTTCTCTTTCTGTAGGTTATATTTTAAACATTTTGTAATATTTTAGACAGAGCAGAAAGAATAGAATGATCAGAGAAAAATATTGTGACTAGAAATACTAAAGTTTAGTTAAAACTCTGAAACCAAGAGCTGCAGCTGGTGAGGAAAGATGTGTTTGAGGAAAAAATGGAGAAAAAGAAGGTGAATAATTGCTATAAGTGGGGAAGAAAAAGCTGAATAATTGCTAGAACTGGACAGCAAGTGCTGCAGGATATGCAGGGAAAAGATCCTGAAAAATAAAGAGAATTGGAGAAAAGGAAATGAGGTATATCTGGAACAGTCCATAATTGAATTTATGTTTTGTTACACATAGTGCCTGTTCTTTTAGAGCTTTTCCTTGCTAATCACTGATTTTCCATATCTACCTTTATTTACTCCTGCTCTTTGTTCCTTCTTCAGAGACAGGCAGAGGGCTGATGACCACAAAAGGTCTTCAGGTGAGTGATGTTGTTTCTAATGCAGGAGCCCTTCAGGTTTTTTTGATATTTAATGATTTTTGCAACAAGCAAAGCTCAGAAATCCATTCTGAATGTAATTTCTGGCTTTTGGACTGTTGCAGCCCTGATGTGAAACCACCAGTCCCCACAGTAATTACATGAGTCTTTACACTTGATTTTTACTGGTTTTTGTGTGTAATTTTTTTCCCTTCTCCCTCAAAGGCAGGAGATGTGATTATTTCATTGCCTGAGAAGTGTTTGCTCACCACGGGCACTGTCCTCAGCAGCTGCTTGGGAGGCCACATTGAGAAGTAAGTGACACTTGGTGGCCTTTAGAGGGGTTTTTTTCAGCAGTAATGAATCCTCTAAAGGGGTGGTGGAGCCTTAAACTGAATATCCTGAGTGGTGCCAGCACTTCAGGGATGTGGAACGCTCAGATAGGGAAAATTTTAATCCTGAACATCCCTTTTTAGCTTGGCAGAGCTGGAGAGAGGGCACAGGCTGGAGCTGGAGCTGCCTCAGAGCCTGCTTGGCCCTAAATGCTACTTAGGAATGGTTTTTTGGGAATTTGGGAGTCACCTTCAATAGGAGAAGGAAGATAAAACTGGGCTGCAAAGCCAGGGCCTTTTAGAAAATCAGGAACAAATTGGAAATTTGGAAAGTTTGGAACAAAGCCCCATGCTGGGCACTGAATACTTGTGTATCCTGAAAAAACCCAGCCTAAGGGTGAACCTGAAATTGTTACTAAAACCAGCTTTTATTGCCCCTTTGAAATCAGCCAAAGGCCCTGGAGATGAACTACAAAGAAGTTTTAAATAGGAGCTATGTGTAACTTCCAGAGAGCTCTGAGAGAGGTGAAATCACCTCTGTGGGTCTGCTGCATTGATATTTTTTTATTATATTATTTTTATTTTTACTTTTGTTTTTACTTATTTTTATTTTTAATTTTTATTTTGTTTTTATTTTATTTTTACAGTTGTATATTTATATTTATAATTTATTTATTTCTATTTATTTATTTTCATTTTATTTTAATTTTTATTTTTATTTCTATTATATTTTTCTATTTAATTTATCTTAAATATTCTTTCTATTTTATTTTTATTTTACCTTTTAATTTTTTAAAAATTTTAATTATTATTTATTTTTTACATTTATTTTTATTTTATTTTTCCTTCTATTTTATTTTTTATTTTTATTTTACCTTTTAAAATTTTTTATTTTTATTTTACTTTTAATTTTTATTTATTTTTAAATTTTAATTTTTATTTTAATTTTTTATTTCTATTTTAATTTTTATTATATTTTAATTTCCTTTTTATTTTCCAATAGATGGAAGCCCCCTGTGTCTCCTTTGCTGGCTCTGTGCACGTTTTTGATAGCAGAGAAACACGCTGGGGAGAAATCTCCATGGAAGCCCTACCTGGATGTTCTGCCCAAGACTTACACTTGCCCTGCTTGTTTGGAGCCTGATGTCATAAATCTTCTCCCAAAACCCTTAAAAAAGAAGGCTCAGCAGCAGAAAATGATGATCCAAGAGCTGTTCAGATCTTCCAAAGCTTTCTTCTCTTCCCTGCAGCCTTTGTTTGCTGAGAGCACAGGAAGTATTTTTAATTTCAGTGCTCTGGAGTGGGCTTGGTGCACTATAAATACCAGGACAATCTACATGGAACATCCACACAGGGAGTGTTTCTCCCTGGAGCCAGATGTTTATGCATTGGCACCATATTTAGATTTGCTAAACCACAGCCCAAATGTCCAGGTAAGAAGCTCAAAATAGATCAGTAAATTTCTTTATTTTTACGAAGTGCACTCTGTCGATGCCATCTGCATTTATGTGATGGATGGGGAGTGTGGGGAGGGCAGGGAGAGATCTCACAGGGGGAGAAATGAGAAATGTCTCAGCTCCTCAGGAACTGGAGTGCCAGGACACAGGGAATGGGTTCAAACTGCCAGAGGGCAGGGTTAGGTGGGGTATTGGGAAAAAATCCTGTCCTGGGAGGCTGGGGAGGGACTGGGATGGAATTCCCAGAGCAGCTGGGGCTGCCCCTGGATCCCTGGCAGTGCCCAAGGCCAGGCTGGACACTGGGGCTGGAGCAGCCTGGCACAGGGGAAGCTGTCCCTACCATGGCAGGGGTGGGATGAGATGTTTAAGGTCCCTCCAACCCAAACATTCAGTAATTCTATAATTCAAATATTTCAGTTTGTGCAGCAAAGCCAAGTACAGGGAGAGCCAACAGTGGCTGGGGGAGATTTGCATCCAAAACAGATGGATTTGCTTCCATCTTCTTTTGCACCCCCCTGACCTGCTCCTAAAAGCCAGACAAATTCCTTGTCCTGACACAAATTCCGTGGTCCCTGTGTTACTTCACCTCTGGCTGAAGCCTCAGAGCAGCCTGAGGGGAATGCAGAGAGAATTTCCACCTTCTGCCAGGCTCAGGGTGCCACCACTGAGCTGGGGCAGCACAGGAGAGGCCAACCCGGCGTGGAACCATCTGTGTTTGCAGATCTGGGGTCTCTCCAAGAGGTCCCCACAATTGAACAAGAATTTCAATCCTCTGGCGTTTCAAAATTCAAAGGTTTGTTTCCTTTTTCACCCTACCAAGAGTAAAAACCTTTTATTTTTCACTCCCTGAAGGTCAAGGCTGGGTTTAATGAGCAGACAAGGAGCTATGAAATTTGGACAAATTCACAATGCAAAAAATACCAGGAAGTTTTGATCTGCTATGGACCTCATGATAATCAGAGGCTGCTGCTGGAATATGGATTTGTTGCCATGGACAACCCTCACAGCAGTGTTTATGTCACAGCAGGTTGGATTTATGGATTCTCTGAGCATTGAAAGGCACAAAAAACAGACAGCTGAATGTGTAGATTCTCAAGGAGTGGAAAAGGATTTGATACCTCTTTGCATAGACTTTAATGATTTCATTTTTGCTTAATTAAAATGGCTTTTGTTACTATGTTATTTTTTTTTAAATTGTTATTATTAACAACATCTGTGTAGAGATTCCAGCTGGATGTCTTAGATTGCTGCATTGAGGATTGAAATCCAGATCTCCACAGACTGAAATTGCTTGGAGTGTTTCATAACTTCAGTTTGAGTCAGGAATTCTGTTAGAGCCCTGGAGAGTGCTGATAGCTTTTGAGAATTTTCAAAAGTTCACCAAAATTTAACAGGTTTTGATCTTAGTCCTACATGAAAAATATGGTTGAAATCTTTTCTCAGAATTGATTGTGGTTTCTCTTACATACAACTGATTTATATATTTAAACTGTATTTTTCTGCAGATACTCTCCTCAAATATTTCTCACCACTGGACAAGCAGAGAAAGGCCAAAGTTTCTATTCTAAAGGATCATGATTTCCTAGAGTAAGTATCTGGAGTTTTTCATTTCCTGGTGAGATTTTCTTCAGTTTTTCTGGGAATCAAATTTTGCTTCTAGTATCAAAATCCAGGAAAAGAAAAATTATAATTATTTGTTTTTTAGCAAACTCACTGCTTGAGAGAGATGGGGAAGTTATAAACACCAGTATCAAAGCTGGAGATCTTCCATGGCTCATGTGACTCAGGAAGAAAACTCACTCTGAAGCTCACCTTAACTTCATCTCATCCCTTGGGCTTTGTAGGAACCTGACCTTTGGCTGGGAGGGACCATCCTGGAGACTCCTCACAGCCCTCAAGGTGCTGAGTCTGGCAGCAGATGAATTGTGAGTTGGAGCACCCTGAATATTTATTTGGTGGGTGTGCAGGTGCCTTTTGCCTTGATTGCATGGAATCACCAGGGTGGGAAGAGCCCCCCAGGATCACCCAGTGCCACCCCAGTGCCACCAGCATCACCCCAAAGCCTGTCCCCAAGGCCACATCCAGACTCCTCTGGGACAATCCCAGTGACTCCAAACCTCCCTGGGCAGCTCAGCCCAAGGCCTGACCACTCTGCCAGGGAAATTTCCTTTCCCAGACTCCCACCTGAGCCTCCCCTGGTGCCATTTGAGGCCATTTCCTCTCCTCCTTTCCCTGCCCCTCCTGTCAGGAGCTGTGCAGAGCAGTGAGGTCCCCCCTGAGCCTCCTTTTCTCCAGCCTGAGCCCCCCCACTTCAACTGCTCCCCCCAGGCTTTGTTTTCCAGCCTCTTCAATATTTTCTGTTTCTCCTCACTCTTTGTTCTCTGCTGGCTGTGAGTGACACACTGGGACAATTGTTGCATCTCCTGTGTCTGTTTTGTTGACCCCAGGTGAGAAGTGAAAAGAAGAAAGGCAGAGAACACCATTAGTAAAATCCCTCCCTTTTTGCTGCTTTGGTGATTTTCTTTCTTGCATTATTTTCCCTTTCTATTTCAAGCCACAGATATCCCCTGAAGGTTCAGGCTCCAGGCCTTTTTCCTGTTGGTTTGATGAAATTTTAAATGCTCTTAACCTGGCTTGATTTCCTTGAGTCATGTGTTCCACAGGCTGGAATTGCAGGACCAAGGAAGTTGCTGAAATTCATCTCCAGGGACTCTCAGTGCACTTGGAGCATTTATTCCAAAGGCAAATCTGCCTCAAACATCAGGGCTGGAAAATGATTACCTGCACTTTGCTTGGAATAAATGAAATGAGGGAATAAATTAATGAGAAAAGGCTTCTTCAGAGTTGTTTGTGCTTTGAAGATTCATTGCTGAGTGGAATAAATTGATCTAAGAACTAAAAATAAACCCCTGGGCTGGGTTACAAGCCCAGGCGAGGGCCAGGCCAGCAGAGCCACGTTTGGCATCCAGCTGGGGAGTGCAGCAAATAATTCTGTATTCTTCAAACATTTTGGTTCCAGTGCCTGCTGGAGGAGGATCCTGCTTGGTGATGTCACTTCAGCCAGGAATGAACAGCAGGCTTTGGGTACAGCAGCAAAAATTTGTCAGTTTTTAATAGAGGAGACCCAGCACGTCCTTCTCCAGGTAACTTGGGAAAACAAGGACCTCAGATTCCTTTCTCTGTCAGAACCATGTCTTTTTCTGGATGAGAATTTTGATGATTTTTCCCTTTCCCTCTTTTTTTTTTTTTTTTCCTTTTTGCTACTAAAGTTTCTCTTGTGGAATTTAAAAAACCCACTATTTTAACAAAATCAATAAAATCCTTACAGATTTCCACAGATTTTCTCTTCATGTCCTATTAAATAATCAAAATTTTGAATCATTTCATCCCATTTGTCTCAATTTCAGATTTCCCAGCTGAAAAGAGACAAAGAGAACCTCAAGACCCACCTGGCTTTGGTGGAAATGCTGCGCTCAGAAGACCTCAAGATCCTTCAAAAATCAGCTGAGATTCTTTGCAACTTGAATTTAGGAACAACTTGAGCCCCCTGGAGCTGTGACAGGGATTATTGCCAGATTATTGTTCTTTTAATGGACTTGAGCAGCAAAGAATAATTTAAAATTTCATCAGAGTAATTTTGTTCTTTGCTGACCTTCACACAAAAGGTTCTGCTGAAGTGGAGAGCTCGAGCTCCTTGGTTTGGAGAAAAGAGAACTTTTTTAGTGGGCATTTCAGGGCAGGACCCTTATTTAAACTGCAGAAACTTCATTTGGGAGTGGGATTCTCTTGTGATTATTGTCCATGATGTGATTTAAAAAAGTGCTTATTTTTGTAAATATATTGCTTCATTTTCTACGAGACTTGTCTGTTTTATTTTTCTAAAATCCTTTCTGGAGCTGGAACTCCATTTCTTACATCCTTGAGGCCAATTCACCTTCAGATTTGCCTAAATTATGTTTTTAAGTCACTTGCCACCATATGTTACACTCTAATCAGTCCCATTAAGCCCTGATCAGTTTAGATTAGATATCAGGAATCTTTTTTCATGGGAAGGATTGTAAAACATTGGAACAGGATACCCAGAGAAGAGTCCCCCATCCCTGGGGTTGTCCAAAAACGTGGATGTGGCACTTGAGAACTTGGTTTGATGGTGACCATGGGGTAATGGTTGGACTTGGAGCTTAAAGTCTTTTCCAGCCTTAAGGATTCTGGCATTTTCTGACCTCCTGAGGTTCCTTTGGATTTGGGAATGCTGTTCTGTAGGGAATTCTCACCAGTTTTCCTCCAGATCCTTCAGTGACTGGCTCAGCTCTGCCCCTGTGACTGTTTGACCTTCCTTTAATAAACCCCTTTTCATTCTCTGACACCAGCTGTGTTTCTAATTTTATCATTTTATCACAAAATGATGCCAGAGTTAAAGGAGATAAGGATGTTTGGCTGGTTTATTCCTCTTTTTTTTTTTTTTTTTTTTTTTTTTCCCTGAGGATGGTTATTTTAAGAACAGCTCCTGTACAATGTGTCTGGCGAGGTGAATACGAGTTGGGCAGAAGTTGATTTGGTTTTGCTGGGGGCTCCACATTTATTCCAGGTGCTTTGGATATGAGCTCTGCTCCTGGAACTCCCACACACCTCCAGGGAGAGCAGGAAAGGGGTCTGGAAGTGCAGGAAAGAAGGCAGAGCGCAGCAATTTATGTGTATATATAAAAATATAACTTAAATTTAAGATTAAATTTTTTTTATTCAACCTAAACTGTGTGCAAGACAGGGCTGAGAGCTGAGGTGCCTGAGGAGGCACCAGCCCTGGGAATGCTCTCTACCTGTTTTACAGACTAAATCAAATTTTCAGAGGGAAAATTCTCCCTCTCAGCCTCTACTTTGAGCTGCAAGCAGCATCTCCTCAGTGATGTGCTGCTAACATTTCACTCTGGCTCCCTGTTCCCTGAGAAAGGATTGAGCTGGGATCTTACTGGGAAAAAAAAAAAAATAAAAAAGAAGCTTGATTTCCCTCTTGGTCTAAATTTCCTTTCAGATTGAACCTGCAAATCTGAGCAACATTGGGAATAAAGTCAGCTTCTACCCAGGAGTGCTACAAACCTGGGCCAGAGCAGGCCAGGGAGCTGGTTTCTCTCCCAGCTTGTGCAGTGTTACCCAAAAAGTGAAATTGAGGGGTTGGAGCTTGGCCACAGAGGGCAAAAAAACTGGGAAAGGGCTGGAAAACAAATCCTGGGGGGAGCAGCTGAACTGGGGGGGCTCAGGCTGGAGAAAAGGAGGCTCAGGGGGGACCTCACTGCTCTGCACAGCTCCTGCCAGGAGGGGCAGGGAAAGGAGGAGAGGAAATGGCCTCAAATTTCATTCCTAATAGGAAATTGGGGAAAAAAAATCTCTGTCAGAGTGGTGAGGCCTTGGGCTGAGCTGCCCAGGGAGGTTTGGAGTCACTGGAGTTGTCCCAGAGGAGTCTGGATGTGGCCTTGGGGACAGGCTTTGGGGTGATGCTGGTGCTGCTGGGGTGGCACTGGGTGATCCTGAGGGGCTCTTCCCACCCTGGTGATTCTGGGATTGAAGCTGAGCTGAAGTGGGAAGGCACTCAAAGACAAATTGGGTTTGTTCAGGTAATAAGAGCCACCAGATTTCATGCGATAAGAGCACGAGGCAGAAATAGCACAGTTGATTTTTTTAAGAGAGGTGTTGATTTAGTGCAGTCACTGAAGTCACTGAAAAATTATAAACATGAAACCTCCTGACACAAATCTTTGCTGTGTCAGTTTATGTCAATAAAACATGGATTTCCTTTGATCTGCTGCAGAAAGTGGCTCCCAGTTGAGAGTTTTCTCCTGTAATGTGTGGAGCTCATCCATCACTGCCGAGTGCCCTCAGGCCTGTCTGGCTTGGGACAAGATAAGGGAGTATCAACTTCACAGCCTGATAATTAAAGCTTTTAAATAAGCTATGAAAACACTGCCAAGATGACATTCCCATAGAAAGAGCTTTTAAAAATGACATAGTCCAAAAAGTGCCACACTTGGGCAGAATTTGCAATGTTTGCAGTCAGTCATTCAAGTGATGGATTTCATATTCTATGGGACACTGGAAAAATCCCCAAAAAAAACCTTTATGTGTTTCTTTAAACAGTAAGAGGATCAGGTTTCTCAGAGAAGATGTGGCTGCCCCTGGATCCCTGGAAATGTCCAAGGCCAGGCTGGATGGGATTTGGAGAAACCTGGCAGGGGGTGAAATAATTTGTAATGTCCCTTCCAACCCAAACCATTCCATAAATGGAAAGAAAAAATTCCATTTCCAGCTCATTTCACTGTATGTTCCAGTGGATATCTACAATCCCAGAATTCAGGTTTAGAAAGCACTTCACTGAAGTGTATTCAGGGGAAAACCAAAGATAATTAATCCCAAATCAATTGTATAAAATGTAAAACCGATGCAATCTCTGTGCTGTCCACTAGATGTTGCAGCTGTACTGCAGAGAAATAAGGAATTACAGCAGATCCACATCCAATTATAATCCTATTTACTGTCTTACATTTATAACAGTAAAAAGCATTGTCTTCAGTGATATACCCCACCTGCATTTAGATAAATAGTTCAAAATGTCGTTTTCTTTCTGCTCTGAAAGTGAAACATGAAGGTTTGTAGTTTTTTATCTTAGTTTTATTGGGATTTAACTTCTTGGGTTTTTTTTTTGTTCCTCTCACAAGTTTCCTCATGGCATTCCTCTTGGAATTCTCAGTCATTCAAATCATTGCCTGGATGATGCTGAAGGTCTCTTCCAGCCTTGATGAACTCTACTCTGATGGTTTAATTAGTGGGATTGCAGTGGAGAAATGTCTGTTCCTGTGTTTCATTCCTTCAGAATTTAGGGGCCTGATGGATCTTTGGCACAGATCCCTCTCAATAATGTCCTTGGATGGAGTAGATTGAAACATTTCCACTGACTGGGGGGGATTTTGGAGAGGAGAAACTTCAGGGTGACCTCATTGTGGCCTTGCAGGACCTGAAGGAGCTGAGAGAAACACGGAGAGACAATTTCCAAGGGCTGGAGGGACAGGGCACAGGGAATGGCTCCCACTGCCAGAGGGCAGAGTTAGATGGAATTTTCATGGGAGCTTTCAGTCACCCAGGCTTAAAGAGATCAATAATGATTCAATGAGTTGTTCCACGGGGCTGGGAGGGAAAAATTACCTGTAAAATAAGAAATAATGGGATTAAACCTTCACCTGTTGAGACTCCTGGAGCATCTTTTGGGGAAATCAGGGAGGATGATTGGCATGAAACCCTTGGTGGATGGATGGGCTTTGGAACCAGGATGGGCAGAGGGAGGGATGGAGCAGCTCTGCTGGCAGGAAAGGCTGGCACAGCTGGCATTGTTCAGCTGCACAGGAGAAGCTTTGGGCTGAGCTCAGGTTGGCCTTGCAGGGCCTGAAGGAGCCCCAGGAAACCTGGAGAGAGACAATTTCCAGGGGATGCAGGGACAGCACACAAGGAATGGCTTCCAGCTGAAGGAAGGCAGGGTTAAATGGGATCTTGGGAACTAGGAGTTGTTCCCTGGCAGGGTGGGCAGGGGCTGGGATGGAATTCCCAGAGCAGCTGGGGCTGCCCCTGGATCCCTGGCAGTGCCCAAGGCCAGGCTGGACACTGGGGCTGGAGCAGCCTGGCACAGGGGAAGGTGTCCTTGCCATGGCAGGGGTGGCACTGGGTGGGCTTTGAGGCCCCTTCCAAACCATTCCATGATTCCATGGTGCTGGAGTTGGGCAGGAGGAATCATCAGGTGAGCTCTGCATCCCTTGCAGACATTCCAGAGGTTCTGGATGTGCCCCTGGAAGGAGCTGGCAGGGGCAGCTGGGCCCTTGTGACCCCTGGCAGGCAGCGATGAGGGGACAAGGGACACTCTCAGCAGGAGGCTGCTGCCACTCCTGGCTGTACCAGCCTGCCCAGGCTGGCATCCAGAGCTTGTTCAGAAGAAACCAACAAGGAATTGCATGAGAAATGGATTTACAGAAAATTTTTAAAGTTTAATAGAAGGTTTATATAGTGTGTATACAAAATAACTTTATTACAGTAAGTATAGTGTGTTACAACATAAGTTTGTATACATTAAATATAATATAATATAATATAATATAATATAATATAATATAATATAATATAATATAATATAATATAATATAATATAATATAATATAATATAATATAATATAATATAATATATAATGTAATATAATGTAATATAACATAACATAACATAACATAATATAATATAATATACTACAATATAATATAATATAATATACTACAATATAATATAATATAATATACTACAATATAATATAATATAATACAATATAATATAATATAATATAATATATAATGTAATATAATGTAATATAACATAACATAACATAACATAATATAATATAATATACTACAATATAATATAATATAACATAATATAATATAACATAACCTAACATAATATGATATAATATAATATAATATAATATAATATAATATAATATAATATAATATAATATAATATAATATAATATAATATAATATAATATAATATAATATAATATATAGGAATATTATAACTAAGTTTATATACATTAATTATTATAGTGACAATATTAGTAATAGTGCCTTGTGTACTTCACTGTACACAACAATCAATACAGAACAAACTTATAACATATTGGAATTAGGAAATAATTGGCTTTTGATTGTGATGACGTGAATTGCAACATCTGTGTTGTCTCACCCTTCTCATGAGACTGAAAATGGAATAAAAATTTTTAAAATGCCTCTCAGTTACCCCATCTCTGGGTCAGGAAAGGGCTTAATCCTACAGAATTTAGGGAATTTGGGTGTCCTTCCCACGAGGTGAGTGCTGAAAGGACAGAGATGGACTTTTGGGGAATATGGGTGTCCCAGAGATGGAGTTTTGGGGAATTTGGATGTCCTTCCCATGAGATGAGCACTGAAAGGACAGAGATGGACTTTTTGGGGAATATAGGTGTCCCAGGGATGGAATTTCAGGGAATTTGGATGTCCTTCCCATGAGATGAGCACTGAAAGGACAGTGATGGAATTTTGGGGAATATGGGTGTCCCAGGGATGGAATTTTGGGGAATTTGGATGTCCTTCCCATGAGATGAGCTCTGCAAGGACAGAGATGCTCGGTGGGGCTGGTCTGGCCTGCAGAGGATGTTGGGGAGGGATCAAGAGGGACCTTTTGGCATTTTTTTGGCAGTGCTGGAGCCTTTTTGTTGCACTGGTCCACCTGGGGGTGTCACTGCTCCTTGCACAGATGGATATGGACACAGATCCCAGGTAGGATATCTCTCATTTTCTGTTATATCAGTGTATCCCAGAATTCCAGAATTTTTTGGGTTGGAAGGAGCCTTAAAGACCATCCCATTCCACTCCTGCCACAGGCAGGAACACCTTCCCCTGGAAAAATCATTCAGGGAATTGTGGAGAGCAAGAAAAAAAAAAGGAGGAGAGAAACAACACTGAAAAAAATCAAATGGTTAAACATTCCTAATTTCCAAATAAAATGTTTTTGTTAGAGAAAATGGGCAGAGGATTGTGAAACAAAGAAACCCCAGACCCCTGCAAGATGAAACAGCGTGGAAAATGTTGTTAATGCACCCAGATTCTCTGGAGCTTCCCCCTGCTTTCCCCACTGGTTCAAGATTTGGATTTAAGTCAATAACAAAATGCAACTGTTGAATGTCAAGGAGGGGGAAATGGGAGTGTTCCTTGGATAATTCACAAAGCAGCTGCTGCTGTTGGGTTGTGTTACTTAGGAAAAGATGCTGCTCCCCTTGGGAGGAAGAGACAAATTTCTGCTAATTTGGTGTTCCAGGGGCAGCAGGGTTGATGCTCTGTGAGCCCAGCAGACAGCAAAGAGAACACGAGGACTGAGGCAAACTCTCCTGACAGTTCAGGTATAAATGTGCAGCGAAATGGACCTAAATCTTCTGTCTAAAAATATAATATAATATAATATAATATAATATAATATAATATAATATAATATAATATAATATAATATAATATATAGGAATATTATAACTAAGTTTATATACATTAATTATTATAGTGACAATATTAGTAATAGTGCCTTGTGTACTTCACTGTACACAACAATCAATACAGAACAAACTTATAACATATTGGAATTAGGAAATAATTGGCTTTTGATTGTGATGACGTGAATTGTAACATGTGTGTTGTCTCTCCCTTCTCATAAAACTGAAAATGGAATAAAAATTTTTAAAATGCCTCTCAGTTACCCCATCTCTGGGTCAGGAAAGGGCTTAATTCTACAGAATTTAGGGAATTTGGGCGTCCTTCTCACGAGATTCAGGGGATTTGGATGTCCTTCCCATGAGATGAGCACTGAAAGGACAGTGATGGAATTTTGGGGAATATGGGTGTCCCAGGGATGGAATTTTGGGGAATTTGGATGTCCTTCCCATGAGATGAGCTCTGCAAGGACAGAGATGCTCGGTGGGGCTGGTCTGGCCTGCAGAGGATGTTGGGGAGGGATCAAGAGGGACCTTTTGGCATTTTTTGGCAGTGCTGGAGCCTTTTTGTTGCACTGGTCCACCTGGGGGTGTCACTGCTCCTTGCACAGATGGATATGGACACAGATCCCAGGTAGGATGTCTCTCATTTTCTGTTATATCAGTGTATCCCAGAATTCCAGAATTTTTTGGGTTGGAAGGAGCCTTAAAGACCATCCCATTCCACTCCTGCCACAGGCAGGAACACCTTCCCCTGGAAAAATCATTCAGGGAATTGTGGAGAGCAAGAAAAAAAAAAAGGAGGAGAGAAACAACACTGAAAAAATCAAATGGTTAAACATTCCTAATTTCCAAATAAAATGTTTTTGTTAGAGAAAATGGGCAGAGGATTGTGAAACAAAGAAACCCCAGACCCCTGCAAGATGAAACAGCGTGGAAAATGTTGTTAATGCTCCCACATTCTCTGGAGCTTCCCCCTGCTTTCCCCACTGGTTCAAGATTTGGATTTAAGTCAATAACAAAATGCAACTGTTGAATGTCAAGGAGGGGGAAATGGGAGCGTTCCTTGGATAATTCACAAAGCAGCTGCTGCTGTTGGGTTGTGTTACTTAGGAAAAGATGCTGCTCCCCTTGGGAGGAAGAGACAAATTTCTGCTAATTTGGTGTTCCAGGGGCAGCAGGGTTGATGCTCTGTGAGCCCAGCAGACAGCAAAGAGAACACGAGGACTGAGGCAAACTCTCCTGACAGTTCAGGTATAAATGTGCAGCGAAATGGACCTAAATCTTCTGTCTAAAATGAGAAAAGTCAAGAGAGAACTAACAGTGAGTTATTGAAATCATTCTTTAAACACAGTTGGAGGGCCTGAGCTATTTTTACCTGTCCTGAAGCTCTCCATGATTAATAAGCAATTAACAAGAAATATAAATTATATAAAATAAATACTAATAAATAATAAAAAATATGGATTATCCTGGTTCTTACTGGTTGCAGCTGATTCATAAATCAAGTGCTGGTGGCAGAAAGCTCCAGCCTCTTTTGCCCTCTGCCCACTTCAACACCGGGGAATCATTCCCTCCATTAACGCCCTGAAATTTCTGAGGAATGATGTGGAACAGAAGTCCCAGCAACTCCTCCTTTGTTTATAGCCAGAAACTCTCTGGCTGCTTAACAGAACATGAAAACCAGTTCCTTTCCTATTACTGTCAAACAAACTTCACCTCCCCGCTCGCATCCCACGGGATTTGTCACCGGCAGGAAGCTCAAGCCCAGCCCTGTGAGTACAGAACTTCCAGTCACTTCAGAGGGAGGAAAAGAACCCTTTCATCATGTTCAGTTTTCTCCACTGCTTTATTTCACTTAAAACATCACTCACTACCAAATGGTCTTTGTCAGGAGTAATTGGCAAACGCTGGAGGCGCTTTTCAAGGCTGTCTGGATGGAAAATCTCAAAGCTGTTGTCTGCACTGAAAGAAAATATTGCATTTGATCTTTTTATGATTCCTGCAGACATGATGTATGTCTGCATTCCTCAGCCTGAGGAATTCTCCCTGTTTGGGTTTCTCTGCCTTTCAGTGACAGGAAGTAGCACTTCACCCTCATTCTGCAGTATTGTCTGGGAATTAACCACAACATAACAGTAATGTACATTTTCTTTTTGTGCTTCACAGAGGTCGGTTTTTATTAGCCATTTATTGTGGTTTTCTCGTTGGCAAGTGGCAGATTGTCTCAGTGATAGCTGTGGCTATTGCATTTCAGCTGGGTTTGTATTTAAACATGGATTTCTTCTGGTGGCTCCTTCCTAAGTGATGTCCTGCTCTGAGCTTCCCATGCCATAAATCAGCTTTTCCCTACTGCAGTTGTACAAAGGTGGCACTGCCCTGGTCACCTCCACTCTGCCCCTGAGATTTTGGGTCACCCAGAGAAAGGACAGACAGGAGGTTACATTAACCCTGTGGATTCCTGGCATGGAATTGTGGAATCATGGAATGGTTTGGGCTGGAAGGAACCTTAAAGATCATCCAGTGCCGTGGCAGGGACACCTTCCCCTGTGCCAGGCTGCTCCAGCCCCAGTGTCCAGCCTGGCCTTGGGCACTGCCAGGGATCCAGAGGCAGCCCCAGCTGCTCTGGGAATTCCATCCCAGCCCCTGCCCACCCTGCCAGGGAACAATTCCTCATTGCCCAGATCCCATCCAGCCCTGCCCTCTGGCACTGGCAGCCATTCCCTGGCTCCTGTCCCTGCAGGCCTTGTCCCCAGTCCCTCTGCAGCTCTCCTGGAGCCCCTTCAGGCCCTGCCAGGGGCTCTGAGCTCTCCCTGGATCTTCTCCTCTCCAGACTCCTGGGAATGGCACAGAATCATCAAAGTGGAAGAGCCCCCCAGGACCACCCAGTGCCACCCCAGTGCCACCAGCATCACCCCAAAGCCTGTCCCCAAGGCCACATCCAGACTCCTCTGGGACAATCCCAGTGACTCCAAACCTCCCTGGGCAGCTCAGCCCAAGGCCTGGCCACTCTGCCAGGGAAATTTTCTTTCCCAGTCTCCCACCTGAGCCTCCCCTGGCGCCATTTGACGCCATTTCCTCTCCTCCTTTCCCTTGGGATACGGCAGGAGACACCAAATCCCATCTCAGTGGATCTGGCAGATTCAGACCCCTCTCAAAAGGAGATTTATTAATTCTGCTGCCTGTGGAATAACATGGTGCAATAACACACAGTGCAGAATTCAACCATATGAGTTTTTTTGGTTTTTTTTTTGTGGTTGCTGGGCCACATCTGGATGACTCTGTTGATTGTCACTTTTTCACAGTTCCCAAATTAATGCCACATCAGAGACTCCTAAGCCAATAGCACAATTAGTGAACAAAACCATGTGAGATTATGAGGAAAATTAACGGCAAACTCTGACAGTCAAAAGTTTTATGTTTAGTGATTATCCTCCAGCAGTTACTGTTGTCTTCTTGTAAATCTTACTAAGAGTATTTAGGGATGTTTTGCTTCATTTTTGTCACCAATCAGCAGAACATTAAATGCACAAAGAACCCTTCGTTTTTCTCCCTTGTGCTGACATGAGGAACTGAGGATTCGGTGATGTGGGTGAGAAATTATCAGGATTTTATTTTAAAAAGTGTTTCCACCAGAAGGAGAGAGTGGAATGCCAGATCCCACAGGGTGTCACTTAATTCTGACTTTGTGCAGGGCTGCCTGGTCAGAGAAAAGGCAAGAGAAGACCTGTAACCCAGGGAGATGCTGGAGCATCCAACAGATCAGAGAATGCCAGGATCTCTGATGTTGGGAAAGTTTTCCAGTGTCACAGAGTGCCAGCTGTGCCCCATGGCCCATTCCATGGATCCAGCCTGTCCTGGTCCATCCCAGATGCCCTGGCCACATTTCAGCCTTTTCTTCAGGAATGAATTTACCCCATTAAAGATTTATTCTTCACCTGAGCCACTTTGAAGTCGGCTGGCCAATTTAATTTGGGGATTTGGCTGCCTGCAGGGTACAGGTGTCACCTTGGGACAGTTGGGTTGTGGTGGGTGAAAATGTTCATTCAGTGCTCAGCAAGAGCCAAAAACTAATGAACAGAGCATTTTTTGTGTCCTTTAGAACTCATGGATGTGCATCCTTACAGACAGGAATAATTAGAATAGAATAGAATAGAATTTGATAACATATGATAGAATAGATTATATCAATGATATAAATAAATTATGGTATAATATAGAACTAGAATAGAATATAATAGAATAGAATAGATAAATAATATAATATTATATAATATAGGAATATAATGTAATAGTATAATATAATATACTTAATAAAATACAATAAATATAACAGACACTGCTTTGGGCATCACTTCTTGAATCCAGCAGAATTAAAGGAAAGATCAGAGATTGAAGTGATCCCTGCAGAAATGAAGATTAAAGATAGAAATTTCCTTAAGTTTGGGAAAATGGACAAATGGGGTAGGAAAGGGTCACGATGGGTGCCTATAAAATCCTGAATAGCACAGAGAAGGCAGATAGGGAAAGCTGAAATCTTCTTTCCCAAAACACAAGCAGTAGGGGGTGCCTGGTGGGATTATAAAGCCAAAATACAAAAGGAAAGAGCTTTTCCCAGCAGTGTGGAATTGGTTTGTGGAGCTTTATTGCCTCAAGATGTCCTGGAGGCCAAAAGGAGAAACGTTTTCCAAAGGGTCGGGACAAGGACAGCGCCAAAGGCCTGGATGCAAACTGGGACAAGAGCATCACTTTGTTCTCTGGTTTAGGCTTTTCCCTGGAGTCTCTGTCCTGGCTGGACACTGGGATGGGTTCTGTCCGTTCCCATACGGAATTGCTGTTTCTCTCTCTGTTTTGGGAAGCTGCCAGGTGATGGCTTCCTCAGCCCTGATGGCTCTGCCACTTGCTCTCTTCGAGCTCTGTCCCCACCGAAGGTGTGGGATGTGTCTGGCAGCCACAAACTGGGCACAGGGTGGGATTTCCACTTCCTGAGTGGAGAGAATCATGAATGTGTGAAAAACATGTTCATTCTCCTGTGAAAATGTAAAAATTTCATAAAGGACAATGGGAGACAAGGAACAGAGCAAAGGTTATTACTCAGCCAAGAGCACCCTGTTATCTCCGGGGATACTGTCACGTTCGCGACTTCCTGAGTGGAGAGAATCATGAATGTGTGAAAAACATGTTCATTCTCCTGTGAAAATGTAAAAATTTCATAAAGGACAATGGGAGACAAGGAACAGAGCAAAGGTTATTACTCAGCCAAGAGCACCCTGTTATCTCCGGGGATACTGTCACGTTCGCATTTTCTGAAAAATCCCTTCGCCCAGGATTTTTCTCCTGGGAAGCTGAGAAGCCTCAGAGAAAAAGGAAAACAATAATTATCTCATTTGCTTCTCCTGTGTTTTGCTGCTTTGGAATGTGTTTGGAGATTGTTTACCCACAGGTGATTGTTTCATTGGTTTCATGTGAATTGTTTTGACTCATTGGCCAACCAGGGCCAAGCTGTGTTGGGACTCTGGAAAAAGTCACCAGGTTTCAATATTATCTTTTTAGCCTTCTGTCAGTATCCTTTCTGTATTCTTTAGTATAGTATAGTATAGTATAGTATAGTATAGTATAGTATAGTATAGTATAGTATAGTATAGTATAGTATAGTATAGTATAGTATAGTATAGTATAGTATAGTAT